>NW_017732335.1:288048-310167 GCF_001890085.2 Hipposideros armiger | reverse complement strand
CCCCGTACATCTCTGTTTCTCTCTGTCTCACAAATCCCCACCCACTTGGTTGAGTCTGCTCCCTGGGTGCTCCCGTGTGGCCCATGTGGCCCCTGGTGTCATGTGGCAACTCTTTCTTTAGGACCTGTGAATATAATAAACTGTTTCCCATGGCTCTCCTGTGTCTCCTCCTGTGGTCACGCCTGACTGACAATCTCATGAAAGAATATAAACAGAAGCCATTAAGAAAGCAAGGGGTTTATCGATAATAGGAAAAAAGAGAGAGCAGGATTGGACAAGGGGATCATTATGCAGTTGTAACAGAATTTCTGTAAGCCCATTTGAAGCTCTGGAGCAAAGGTTGCCTTTAGAGGCACCCCAACTTGGGCAGAAATGACCAGGCCCTTGCACCTTGCATTCTTTTCACTCATTAGCTAGAGCAGAGAGAAAAGTGAGGAGATCCTACAGAAATTCACATCTGGAACCTGTCAGCTAGCGGCACCACTCACAGCTGGGCAATACATGTTATCTTGAAGGGGGATCTAACAGGTACAGTTCTGTCTGCCACAGTTGTTCTTTTAAGTCTCCCTCTTTCTCTCTTTTTTTTATGCTACTGGTTTATCGAAAGAACTGATGAAGTTTCCTTAGACTATCACATTCTGAATTTGTCCATCCTCTACCATTTGTGATGTTCTCTAACCTGTGTTTTTATCCTTCATACTTCTTATAAACTAGAAATTACCTATGAAGGCTTAGTTGGACTAAAGTATTTTTGGCAAAAATACTTCATAGATGCTGCTTGAATCTCAAATTGTACCTATCCATATGTTAGGAAACAAACTCCTGTATTGTAAAGTTACCCATCAACTTTGTATTGAATCACTTCATGCAATGAAGAGGATTACAATAGGAATGTCGAAATCATGATTATATAATTCTATCATTTCTTCTACATTCATTATCATGGATTCTTCTATAAAGAATAACTTTCTCTTATCACTATAAGCTCCTTGGTTACCCTACCATGGGAAGTTCTACAGGGAAAAAAATGCTTAATTGTTTTCCTTCAAATTGCCAATTTTCATAATAAGGAATTGTGCCCTAGTTACTCCCTATGACCAACGAGTTGCTGAGTTTTATTTTGTTTTGATTTATATTGCTTTTGGTATTCTCAATTTTGCATAATATGAATGCATGGGGTTTGTTTTGACCAATATTTAAGAACAGAATTTATTGAATAAGAAGAGTTCATTTAAGTATGAAATTAAAAACTTATCCATCTGTTCTAAGTTACTCACTTTTGAGATTTTAACAAAAGTAATGAACTCTCTTACCACTCAAAATTATTAAATGCACAGATAAATATTTAACCCTTCCCCTCATATTAAGATTAAGAATGGCTGTTCAAAATCATCTTTATTATTTTTAAAACTTAATACAGTTTCTTGGCCATTGTGTAATATATGTCTAATTAAAATGGTGCCCACTCCTCCAGTTAAGAACCCCTCCATTCTTTTGTGTATCCTAAAAATTTTTAACTTTCATTTTTAAATAAATTCAGGTTTAATCCACACTATAAAAAACAATAGAAAGCAATTCTGAATACCCTTCTTCACCCAACTTCTTGGAACAAAGACTTGTGGCTATTCTGGATAATATGTCGACATTGAAGAGTGATGTCACTAACTAAGGGGGGTGGAGTAAAAAATTGAGGGAAGGTCCTGGAATGAGTATGGAGCTGCCAAGTAGCTGAGTACCTCTCTTCTTAACTTTTTTTAAAAATTTATTCCTGGGTATTTTTTTTGTGTGATACAATTGTAAATGGGATTGTTTCCTCAATTGATCTTTCTGACACTGCGTTATTGGTGTATAAAAATGCTAACTTCTTATTAATGAAGAGAAAGAAACCTCTACTTTGTGTAGCTGCTATTCTATGCTTTCAGTTATATGCAGGATAATTTAATCTTAACTGATACCTAAGCCTTCTCATACCCTATCCCCAATACTATCATTCCCATAGTATCCTGCAATATAGTCTTCTCCACAGTCAACTTTTCCATGTTGGACTATTCCATAACATATCTGGGCAGAAATTATGGTCTGAAATATGGCTTCTGGATATTCATACTAAGCAGTCACTAAAACATTTTTACACATTCATGCAGTTTACACACTGTCTTAACCCAATGGATAGAGACTAAGTTTACTTTGATTTTATGTAAACCCTATCACAAGGCTTCTTTTAACCAGAATACTATCTTTTGCCTTAAAATCTGATATGCTTTCACTATTAATAGTTCTCTATTTAATTGAAAAGCATCACAAATTCTCTATATTTTAATAGTATTATTTGATCATTACTACCAGATTTTAAGGTGGACAGGATTGAAATTATTGCAATTTAATAAGTAAATAAACTATGACTAAGAGGTATGGGCATGATTTTCTTGTGGTCTTATGGCTGGCAAGTTAAAGAATCAGGATTAGAATACAGGGCTTTTGCCTTCTGTTCTATATGTCTACTATTTTAATGCACTATATCATATTTAATTCAAAATAAGTAGTGAGTTTTTAACACATATTAAGTGAAGCATCTTTTCTGTAACAGCAAAGAAATAACATACTTCAACTTAATCCACATTCTGAATGGTTACTAAAGAAAAGCCACATAATTTTTCATGGTGGTAGATAAGTTGATTTTGTGATTTCCTCATTTCTTCAAGTTAACTGTTACCAATACAATATTACTTTTTGCATAGAAAATGCTCACACCATGAATGCAACATAATTTTAACAAGAATTGCTGTGGCTTATGTTTACTTTTTACTTCCTACTACAATTCATAAATCATATAGAACATTTAAAATAAATTCTATTTGGCTAATTTGCAAAAGCTGTTTAGCCAAATATCCAAGGTAAGCTGTAATAATCACATGAGAGTATTTTCACTAACATAAAAAAATACATAGGCTGTTTTTATTGTAACTAGATACACACATGTAATCAGAATATACTGTAACTAAACCCAAATATATATATATATTTACTGGGAGATGAGATAATTACTCTAGAATTGCCATGGAAACAAGGACATTGTAAGGCAGTCATCACTGAATCTTTATGACCATTTATGTTACAATCTCTCTATGTTTCAAATTTACTCACACAAAAATATTGCTAGACTTCTAAAACAATTCACAAATTATTAGTTATTACCTTGTATTTGGTTTCCAGAAATGCAAAGTTCACCTGCAAAGATTACATCTGAGCTTTTTTTTTCTCATTTATTATTTGCTTGGCAATGCAGTAAGAACATTATTAGCATTTAGAAATAGGAACATATAATATAGAATACACATGATTTTACGCATTTATTGGTTTTTCCTTTTTTTTTCTTTTCTGTCACATTGATCTACATGTAACAAGATAGCTTGACTGAGACATTAATTAATTAATTATGCAGGATTGAAAATTGGTGCAGCCACTGTGGAAAACAGTACAGAGATGCCTAAAAAATTAAAACTAGAACTACCTTATGACTCATCAACTCCACTCCTGGATGTTTATCCAAAGAAATCCAAAGCACTAATTCAAAAAAATATATGCACCCCTATGTTTACTGCAGCGCTATTCATAATAGTCAAGATGTAGAAACAACGGAAATGTCCATCAATAGATGATTGGGTTAAGAAATTGTGGTATATATATGGAGTATTACTCTGCCATAAAAAGAATGAAATCTTACCATATCCAACAAAATGGATGGACATTATACTGGAGAACATTATACTAAATGAAATAAGTCAGACTGAGAAAGACAAATACCATCTGATCTCACTTATATGTGGAATCTAAAGAACAGAATAAACAAACAAACAAAACAGGTATAGACTCATAGATAGAGAGAACAAACTTATGGTTGCTAGATGGAAGGGGACATTGGGGTTATGGATGGGAAGGGTAAAGTGATTCGGAAGTACAAATTTGTAGTCGAAAAATACTCATGGGGATGTGAAATACAGTATGGAGAATATAGTCAATAATGTAAAACAATGTGTGGTGTCAGATGGGTTATTGGAGTTATTATTTTGTGAAGTGTGTAATCAATATGTTTTGTACACCTGAAACTATACACACACACACACACACATACACACACACACAAAGAAATTGACCTAGTCTTTGTTTTCACTACTGTGAGCTAAGCACGAAAAAATAAAAATCTGAGAGGTTTTCCCATCCTCATTCCCTCAAAATGAGAAGTCAGGACTTTAGGTCTTAGAGACATGGGGTCCCCTTGACCCAGAGTAGAAGACTTCATTTTTATAAATATATGATTCAGAAAGTATTGTGAATGAGAGGAGAGTAACGATATTTAGTGTTAAATGAGTGAAAGTAAATTTCCCTGAAGGGGATGTTTCTTGAGACCATTACCATTTAGATGGTAAGATGGCTATTAACAAAAGGACAAGAGATAACAAATGCTGACAGGAACATGGAGAAAAAGGAACCCCAGTACACTATTGGTGGGAATGTAAATTGGTACAGCCACTAGGTAAAACAGTATGGCAGTGCCTCCAAAAATTAAAAATAGAACTACCATATGATTCAGCAATTCCATTCTGATATGAAGTCACTAAATATATATATTTCAGTCATAAAAAAGAAAGAAAACTTGCCATTTATGACAACATGGTTGAAACTCAAGGGCATTATGCTAAGTAAATAAGTCATAGAGAAAGACAAATAATATATGATCTCACTAACATGTGGAATCTAAAATAAAAAGAAAAAAGAACTTATAGAAACAGAGAGCAGATTGCAGTTTGATGGTTGTCAGGGGCAGGAGGAGGAGGGAGATGAGGGAATGGGTAAAGGTAGTGAAAGGGTTCAGACTTCCAGTTATAAGATAGATTAAGTTATACGGTGTAATGTACAGCATCATGATTACAGTTAACAATAAGATATTGTATATTTGAAAGTTGCTAAAAGAGTAGATCTTAAAAGTTCTCAACACATACATGCACAGACACACAAAATTGTAGCTATGTGACTTGATGGATGTATTAACTAACCTTACTGTGGTAATGATTTCATAATACAACTTTTATCAAATCAGTACATCATACACCTTAAACTTACACAATATGCCAATTACATCTCAATATAGCTGAGGAGGGAAAAAGAAGAAGAAAGCTCTCTAATCAACAGCTTACCCTTCCATCTATGAAACTAGGAAGCAAAGGAGTGGCACAAAATAAACTTAAAGGAAATAGAAGAAGGAGATAATAAAGATTAGAGCAGAAATTAATCAAATAGAAAATAAAAATTCAACAGAAAAAAATCAATGAAACCAAAAGTCGATTCTTAAAAAGATTAACAAAATTGACAAGGTTTTAGCTACATTTATCAAATAAAAATAAAGATTCAACTCACTAAAATCAGGAACAAAAGAGTGGACATTACTACCAGCCTTAAAGGAATTAAAGGGACTATAAAGTAATATTATGGAATTTTGTATGCCAAAAAAAAGTAGATTACATAGATGAAATGGAAATATTCCTAGAAACATACAAATTACCAAAACTGACTCAAAGAGAGAGAGAAAATCTGATTAAACCTATATCACGTAAAGAGAATGAGTTAGTAATCAAAGCATTTCCCACAAAGAAAAGCTGAGGCCCAGACAGGTTAACTGATGAACTCTACCAAACAGTTAAAGAATAATTAACACCAATCCTTCACAAAGTCTTCCAAAAAACAGAAAGGGGTGGGGGGGGGATGATTTCCCAACTCATTCTATTAGGCCAATATTATCCTAATACCAAAACCATACAAAGACATAACAAGAAAAGAAAGTTAAAAATAATATTCCTTTTGAATATAGCCACAAAAGTTATGAACAATACGCTAGCAAAGCAAATCCAACAGCACATGAAAAAGGATTGTACTTTATGACCAAGTGGGATTGATTTATCCCAGCAATTCAAGGTTGGTAAACATACTAAAATCAGTCGATGTAATACAGCATATTAACAGAATAAAAAGGGAAAAGACACATGATCACACATCAATAGATGCAGGAAAGTAATGGACAAAATCCAATACCGTTTCAAGATTAAAATACTCAACAAACCAGGAAAAGAAGGGAACTTTGACAACCTGATAAAGGACATCTGTGAAAAAAACCCGCAGCTAAAAACATGCTTAACGGTGAAAAATTGGATACTTTCCTCCTGAAATCAGGAACAAAACGAGGATATCCACTCTTACCACTTCTATTTAACATTGTACTGAAGATATTATCTAGGGCAATTATGTAAGAAAAAGAAATAAAATATATCCAGATTGGAGAGGAAGAAATAAAGTCATTATTTATTTTCAGATGACCCAATTTTAAATAGAAAAACTTTCACAAAATATACAAAAAATATTAGCACTAATAAATAAATTCAGTAATGTTGCAGGACAAAGACCAATATGCAAAAAAAATGTGTTTTTATACATTAGCAATAAACATTAAAGCTACAGTAAATAAGACAATGTGGTACTGACATAAAAATAAATACATAGATCAACGGAATAGATTAAGGAGTTAAGAAATAAACTCATACATTTATGGTGAATTGATATCTGACGAAGCTGTCAATCAATTCAAAGGGGAAAAATAGTCTTGTAACAAATCGTACTGTAACAATTGAATATCTACATGCAAAAGAATGAAATTGGACCCCTACTTCAATACAAAAATGTTCTCAGAATGGACTGTATATCTAAATGTAAGATATAAAATTATAAAAATCTTAGAAGAAAACATAAGAAAATATCTTTGTGACCTTGGATTAGGTAATATTTTCTTTGATATGATATCAAAAGCAAAAGTGGGAAAAAAAGATGAATTGGACTTCATCAAAATTAAAAACGGTATGCTTCAAAGGACACTATCAAGAAAGTACAAAGGCAACACATAGAATTGAAGAAAATACTTACAAATCATACATCTGATAAAGGACTTTTATCCAGAATATATGTACTTTTACAACTCAAAAATAGACAAATAACTGAATTTAAAAATGAGCAATGTGGTGATCATTTTGCAATATATACAATATTAAATCATTGTTGTACACCTGAAACTAATATAATGTTATATGTCAATTATAACTCAATTTTTTAAAATGGGCAAAGGATCTGGATAGACACTTCTCCAAAGAAGATACACAAATGGCAATGAGAAAAGGAAAAGATTCTCAATGTCCTGTGTAATTCAATAAATGCAAATCAAAATCATAATGAGACATCATATCATACCCACTGGGATGGCTATAGTCAAAAAGATAAATGATAAAGTATTGGCAAGAATATTAAGAAATTAGAAATATATTGCTAGTGAATATGTAAAATGGTTCATCTTCTTTGTAAAACAGTCTGGCAGTTCCTCAAAAAAGTTAAAAATAGAGTTACTATATTATCCAGCATTTGAACTACTGGGTATATACCCAAGGCAATTGAAAACATAGCCACAAAAAATCTTGAACACAAGTGTTCATAGAAGAATTATTCATAATAGCCAAGAAGTGGAAATAACTCAAATGTCTATCAGTGGATCAATGGACAAACAAAATGTGGCATATCTATGCAATGGAATATTATTCAGCTATAAAAATAAATGAAATATTAATACTAATATATGTAATAGTAAATATAATACTAAATATAATAGTAAATGTAATACTAATACACGCTACAACATGGATGGACCTTGAAAACATTATGCTAAGTGAAAGAAACTGGTCACAAAAGGCCCCATATTGTGTATGAAATGTCCATTTATATGAAATGTCCAAAATACGTAAATTCATAGTGACAGAAAGTAGGTCAGTGGTTGCCAGGGGAGAGGGGAGTGTGAAATGTCGAGTGAATGCTAATGGATATGGAGTTTCTTCTCGGAGTGATGAGAAGATTCTGAATTAAACAGTGGCTATGGATGAATATACTAAATATACTAAAGACCACTGAAATCTGTGTTTTAAAAGATTGAACTTTATAATACATAAATTTATCTTAATAAGGCAATTTCTAAAAAACATCTACATAAAAAATTTTAATGCACTACTGAGAGAAATTAGAGAAGATGTACATAAATGGCGAAATAGTTTATGTTCATCAATTGGAAAGCTTTATATCGAATGTGGGTAAATTCTCCTTGAATATGTCTTTAGATTCAGTACAATCCCAATCAATTACATGTTTATTCTAAAATTCATAGAGACATGCAAAAGCCCCAAAAGAAAAAGGTATTCCTGAAGTGGAACACAGAAGGTAGTCATATTTTGAGACATGAAGAGTATTATAAAACTATATTAATTAAGACATTGTGGCATTGGCGCAAAGTTAGGGAATAGGCCTGCACTGTTGTAGGGTCCCCAGCCAGGCACAGGACCCAGCATTGTTTCCCCAGAATTTAAGTGGAGGGGACAATGACAACCAGAGGATACCATAACTGGGAAAGGGCACTTTGGGGTCACACATCAGGACCTCCTGCTGCCCGCCAGCTAGCTGCACAGGCTCCCCCAGAGATTTCATTATCCTCACAATAGCATGACCCCATATTGTACAGGCTTAAAACTTTTGAACCCCATTATTACCTTAGGGCAGACGTTTTACGGACTCCTCAGAGGCACTTAGGAAGGAAGGAATTATGGAGAGCTGAATGGGTCTGGTGCCTGCGAGGGCACTATGTGTTAGCATAGTTTCTGTTTAGTGCAAGCATCTCCCAGAAGGCCTAGCCTTCTAACCTAATTTATTCAGGAGTGAGCTGCACCTCTGGGTATGCTTCATTCCCTTCAGCTACGCATCCACACGTCGTTGAAAATGCTTGCAGTTCCAATACATAGGAGAAAATACTCCATTGTTGGCCCAGGATCAGCCCTTGTATTTTATGTCTCCTGCCTGACTGGATATTTACATACTGAATATACCTGTGTCATACCTTATTGCTTTCACTCAACCTCTTGCCTGTCCTAAGAGTTGGTATTTGCTAATCTTTTAAGTCCTGTAAATCTATGTTGAATTTGACCCTAAGCCCCTGATAACACTACTTACTTAATTCCTTCATGTGGAAATGGGTATAAAAATATGTCATAGAAATTGTAACCATCAAGTGAGTATGTAAATATGTTTTGCAAAGTGTTTTCAATTATAAGGTAAGATTTCTATATTAGTTAAAGAAGGATGACTGCTATAACAAAGTATCTCCAAGACTTTATTGACTTAAAATGGTACAATTTTATTTCTCATTTATGTAACAGATGAGACTGGGTTCAACTGGGAAGGGAGGAGTTCAGTTATTCAGTGACCCAGGGTGCTGCCATTTCTCCCATCCGTAAGTGGCTTCCTGAGTTCCTCTAGGCATTGGCATTCCACTGACAAATGTTGAAAGAGCACTGAGGCTCAAGGAGTTTTTATGGACTAGGCCTGGAAATGACATCCATTATTTCCATTGGCTAGAATTTGGTCACATGGATGGACTTAAAGGGAGCCTGGGAAGTGTAGTTTTCTAGCATACCCAGGAAGAAGAGAAACCACTCTATTGATATGCTAGCACTACAATATTAAAGCTCTCTATTTCCCTGATCACTTTGGATATTACCATTTATATACAATCATTTAATTTGCGTTCAAGTTAATTCAGAGAACGGGACCAAGTTAACATGAATACAGTGTTTGAAAACCAAAAGGTAACTGCCTGCCATATAGCTTGGCTGAGAAAGAGTAAAAATGGAATTCTAAAACAGGGTTAGAAGTTGTTATTTGCCAAGTGGTAGTGAGCAGGTTGGTAGTGCGGTAGGAGGGAAGGAGTGGATAGGAAGCCTGTGCATCTGCCTGGGGGATGGAGAGCTACTGCAATAATATGTTTTTGAAAATTAGAAATACAGAAATCACTTAAAAGATCAGTGAGTAAGTGGAAGCAAAAGCAGTGCATTTCAAAACGGCAAATAAAAATGTAAGAAACAGTCAAAGCTATAAGCCACTTTGACAAAAACCAAAACAAAAAAGCAGGAAAAAAAGACAAGAAAACTAACCAAACAAAAAATAATGACTTTCCTTGCCAAAGGACATAGGTTACCACTAACCCAGATGTGATAAACCAGCTTTGGGGGTGTGGGGTTGAGGGGGAGTGCTGCTTTATGTCTATATGTTAAAAGAGTTTTCAAAAATTACCTAAAAACCATTTTTCTTCAGGACTTCAGCCATGCAATAAGCTGAATCACATTTTTAGAAGATCAAACTTATGTGAAAGCTACTCTTCCTCGTGTCCCTTCTTTCAAAGAATGTAGATAGAAATTTCAGACTATTACAAATAAAATGTCCAGCATTTATTCTAAGCTTGAATAAAGATAGGATAATAAGTATACAACCTTGTACCTTAAAGCCAAGTTCATGGTGGTATATCACGAAGGAATGAAGTGAACGGGAATCAGGTGACATGGGATCCAGCCCCAGTTCTGGCATTAAATGACTGTATAAAATTGAATAATACTTCTGATAATATCTTCTCTCATTTTTAAAATAAGGAAATGGAAACACTTCCTAAGAGCTTACACAGTATCGAGTCTGTCAATTACATAATCGTATTAGATATTTCAAACAATTTTGTATGCTTTTGATGCCCCATGTCCCTTTGACCTATCTCTGATTTCTGCTGCAGCTTTGGTGGGCAGTTTTCTGTGCACTAAGATATTTACACATCTATAGTATTCTGCCTTCACACCTCCAGGAGCCGGCTGAGATCATTTACAGGAACAGCCTGAAAGGGTGGTGGGAGTTAACACCCCTGGGAACAATCCTCAATTGGTGGGGACAAATCCCTCAGCCTCCTGTCCTTTGCAGGAATATTTCTAGGAGGTATTCTGGACTCTTCTCAGAAGCCCTGGTGGAATCAAGACCCTGTTACCTAGAATAGCAAACTCAATAATAAACTCTCATGCTCTTGGCTTTGCCTCCTTCTTAGTCTCATTTTCACTCCTGCATCCTGGGATCATGTCTCAAAAAAGGTACCTGCACCCAAGTTCTTGACTCAGGCTCTGCTTTTGGAGGGACCCACTTTAAAGAGAGTATACTTGAAGAATTTCATTTTATTATTTCTAAGGAAACTGAAGCTCAGTCCAAAGTCACACGGCCAATAAATGATGGAGCCATAATGGCAAACTTAGTCTCATGTTTCAATGCCGGTACCACTCCAGATGATTGCTGAGATTTTTTCAATTCTAATAATTCCTGAATCTTTACATATTCATATGCATTATTTTTTCTCCTTTGCATTATGTTTTCAATATTCATAAGTGGCTAGTACCCTAACCAGTATCAATGGTAAAAAAAAAAAATTCACTATCTATATTCTAATAGACTCGCTATTTAAAATGGAAGAGAGAAGCACACACTGTTATATTTGAATATTCAGTAGCAATTTTGATGGCCTAATGAAAATTTTTTTTTCATTAGTCTCCTGGGACAGTGCCACATTCTCAGTTTCTAGCATAAACAACAGGACAACAGACTCTTGTAAGCTCCAAGTAGATATCTTAACCTTTTCCTCTGATGTCAACAGCGAAAAAAATGACACTGGTTATGAAATCCTCTGATATTTACACCCTGATTTTAACACTGACCTTACCCCAACTATTATTTGTGCTTTTATATATGTGCTCCATATTTGAGAGATGGAAGGATATAAGAGATGTATCACTAATGGCGTTTTATTTCAGGAAAAATGGTGTTTGTAAAATATCCTTTGAAACACTCAAATCTCAATCACATCTAATTTATCACTACCATAATTAGCCTAATGGTGCAGTTGGAAAACCCAGGTATCATTCTGTGAGATAGTGAAATAAAAATACCTATCTATCATCAACACCATTTTGGATTCATTTAAAAATACATGACCACTCAGAAAACAGATCCCATTTATTTTTATGTTGTTTCTCTATAATGCAAAATACTATATTGGGTGTGTTTCACATGTGTGTATACTAATAGTTCTGAGCAGTTTTCAACTAACTTTGTTGAGATGAGAAAATTAGCTTCATGACTCTGGTATGTATTACCAGCTAAGAAGGGTGGTATTAAATTTACAGGTCTCAACACACTTGGGCATAATTTGTATATAGCTTAATTGCCCACTTATTGCATTCCTCAGTCTATTTCTCAAATGGATATATATTATTTTAATTTCTGTGTCACACATTTTGCCTCACACTACTGCTTTGTTCTAGTGTCATCTCTGTCTTTCAAACAATCAGTTATTCATCTTCCTCTAGTTTGTTATCACTCTTGGTAACTTCATGTGTTTCTTTGTCAAATTATTGTCCCCTTCTCACCGGTGGTTGTTAAAGTCTGTGATGTTCTTTCCCTGGAATAAAGTTCCCATGTCCTCTGTTTATGGCCCCCTCTTGCCTACTAAAGTGTTCTCTGGCTTCCTTGAAGTGGCAACAGCTAGAGGAATGTGGTTGCAGTCAGGAGAAGCCGGTCATTAGAGAGCCAGAAGATAGTTCTGCCAGGTTATTTTGTTGAGAAGCTTTTATTTATTGAATCATCAGCTGAGAAAATAGCATTCTTATGTAAAGTGACTCTTTTTTTTTTTTTACATGTGTCTCTAATATGGAACTGAAGTTGTAACTGGAACTACAGCATATAAAAGACAACAATAATATCATGATATTCTCATATTTTATATATTTTATTTATTTATATCCCTATCATCTTCCAAAAGGATTTCATGAAACTTACAATAAAAGGAGAAAGTGCACAGGGTATTTAAAATAAGGATGAAAGACAGACCAAAAACCATACAGACATGGGAGTATTTTCATGTACAAAGTAACAAAAAAATTGGTATGCCATATCCTTAATCACTACCATCTAGAGAAAACTGAAATCTCCAACTAAATAGATTCTGAAAGCACATATCCTAACTAAAGTCAGATCACTACACATGATTGGCACAGCCAATTGGTTAGCAATGGATCAGAATGTAACTGCAGTCAGAAATTAATCTACCAAAAGAAACTTGGCACTGTTTGAGATCTGTGGGTTGTGAAAAGAAAGCAGGTAATACCATCAGAGCAGAATCAGCCAGAGAGAACTAGCCTTTGGCACAGCCTGCAATGAAGCCCTCCCACTCAAAAAGGTACATTCCCTTTCCTCTCACATGCACACTGACATTTTTGTCTTAACACTGTAATAGTAGCCGGAGCTCCACAGCAGTGGATCATTGAGATTAATATGCACCACCTTTAAAATGCAAATAGTTAAGGAGTATTAAATAACTATCAGCCATTTACACTTGTCTCATTTGTTGATTTGTTTTCAAACTGGAAAGAATTTCATATGTTTTCTAACGGAGACATGGAGCTGAAGGGTGGGAGTAGTAGCAGTAAAGTAGGGAGGCCAGAGCTAAGTAATCTTAGACACCCTTCAGTTTCTCCTTTCCTTGATTCCGCCCAGCGTATTACATCAGAACAATACTACAAAATGACCCTGGCCATGTCACTGGTCCTCCTTTAAACATAACCAAAATAAATGAAACAATACATATTGTATATACATAAAATAAGTAACTACTTTGTGGTATGAATTCAGGTCCTCTGTAATCTGGCCTCATATACCAATATTTCTAGGTGTAGGGGCCTGGTCCACAGGCAGACGAGCGGGCGGCAGTCAAAGCTGTCCAGCTCCTTGGGACGCTGTGTACGTGAGAGTGGGCCTGCCACGTGATTTCTCCCACGGAATGCTCTTTGTTTGCTGCACCTCCATAACCTTGCTTCTCTGCAAGCAGACTCAGTCTGCCTGCGTGCCGATCGCTACCCCACCAGCCGGCCGCCACCGGAGACTCTCCCGGGTCTGTAAGTCTCAGTAAACTTGTGTCTCACATTCAGCCACCCGATGTGGTCTTTGGGCTTGCAGCTTCTCAGGCACAAATCCTGGAACAACTCGGACTCAGTCGGAACACTAGGTATTTGTTTACCATCCGCCTCCATCACAGAACGCTATACCAGTGATTCTCAAAGTATAGTCCCGAGATCAGCAGCATCAGCACAGCCTGGGAATGTATTAGAAGCTCACCTTCTCAGGCCCCACCCCAGGTATACTGAATCAGAGCTCCGGGGAGTAGATCCTAGTGTTTAAACAAGGGGACTGGGATGCAGATTAAATTTGAGAACCGCTTCCCTGCTCCATGCACTGTTATCCACATTCACCTTATTTTTCTTTGTCCTTGCTTTAGCTTATGTTCTTCCCTCTGCCCTGAATTAATTTGCTTCCCTTCTCCTTCCTGCTGACACATTAGTTACCTTCCAAGGTCCCACTAAAATGCCAACTCCTCCATGAAGTGCTCACTTGTAAATGGAGTTCAAGGATTATTGAGATGTAAGGAAAAGAGCTTAATCAGTGCCAGGCCCACAGTAGCCATTCAATTGATTGGCTTAATAGCATCCTCTTCCTAGGTGGAGAAAATCCAAAAGCTGCGTGTTTATATATTATTTACAGGGGCAATGGTAAGGTCCATTTTTCAAAGCTGCTTGCCTGTCATACAGTCTAACATCTCCAGGTATTGACCCTTTGTACTTTAGATTTGTTGTGGGTACACCCAGTATTATTCTTCAGCATTCCAAAATCTGTGGAACAGTGATTCCCAAACTTTCGCCTTAATCAGCATCTCCGATTGCTGGGCCCCACCCCCAGAATGTCTGTGGCTGTAGGTCAGGGATAGCCTGAGACTCTGCATTTCTAACAAGTCCCCAGAAGATGCCGATACTCCTGGTCTAAGAATCACGCGTTGAGAATCACTGCTAAGTTATAAAACCTAATAAACCCACATTTTCAAACTGACCTGATCATATAATTCACCTGAAACATTTTTTTAATATATTAATTCACCCCTGTCAGAGAATCTGATTCAGTTAGTTTGGGCTGGAACCAGGACTTTGTGTGCTTAATAACAGCCCCATGTGATTCTAATGATAAGGCGTATTGGGGAAACTGCTATATACTATAGCAGTATATGCTGTTTTCTACTACTGCCTTTATTTATATAACTTTTATTTGTTTATATAGGCATTGACAAAAATCATAGCTTTTCACCGTTATTATTTTTCAATCCCTCTAAGGCTTGAGGCATTGAATCTTCATGACTGAATATACCTCACAGTGGGGTAGACGTTTGGGGAGGTACACAAAGGGAGGTGTTTGACGGGACTGGATGTTCAGAATCTCCACTCCTCCCACATATCTTCACCTTGGTTTTGACAATGGCGACATGAACTAACTTCCACCACAGAAGTAAAGAATTAGATGATCTTGGAGTCAGCAGAAGTTTCAATACAACACACACACACACACACACACACACACACACACACACACATCACTGCAGGAGGACCCCTATCCCTTCAGAATCATGTGGTAGTCGGCTTCCTGCCCAGAAACTGAGAATTAAACCATCCTTTCTCTAATAGACCTCATCTAATGCTCTGAGTTATGCATCCAATCATACTTTCCTTGAGTTCTTTATTCTGCAGGAATTGCTCTGTGGCAATCAAGTCTTCCACACGCTCATCTTGGCAGGTACACTTCATTTCATTGACTCTTGTTGCTACCAACCATGAACTGCTGACTTTCCTTCTTGGGATAGGGAGATCCTCACTCACCCCAGCTCAGCTTGGCTCCACAGTCAAGTCCCCATTTTTCTATGAGGGTAAATTACATAAAATCCCACTCTAAGTATTGCTTCCATTGTCAAATACTATTGATTGTTTAAATGTAAGAGAGTTAAGAGTTTGATATATGAGTTAGAAGTTGTCTGCAAAGAAGTAACACTAAAAGCAACACAAGCCCATTAAAGAACACTTGGAAGTATTATTCATGTATCAGTCAGCTATTGCCACAATGATGCTCTGTGACAAACCACCTCAAAACTCAGTGGCTTGAAACACCAACTGTTTATTTCTCACTCACAGATCTATGGGTTGGCTTTAACTGGATGAGGCTGGACTTTCTTAGGCTCTGGGCTCCATGCCTTAGGATGGATTCAGGTTGGCTGCACATGCCTTTTATCTGTTAGGCCAGCGACTACCCAAAGCATGCTCTTCTTGCAGTGGATGGCAGGGGTGCGAAAGCCAAGTCAAACCATATAAGGATACTTAAGACTACTGCTCATGTCACATGTGTTAACATCCCATTGGCCAAAACAAGGTGCACGGCCAGGTATAATCTAAAAAATAACACTGTGTTTCCTTACTCTACGTAACAATTTATTTGATGATTGCCCTTCTCCCCTACTAAAATCTAATCTACATGAGGAGAGTAATGTCTGTTTTTCAGCAGTATCTATGACATAGCCTCTTAGACAAATGGACTCAAAAAATGTCATTAAATTCATGATTTAAAAAGTACTACCAGAAACACACATATTTATACAAATGTGATCATACTATCCATGCTTATTAAGGAAGAATGATTTGGATTGTAAATAACCAAGAATGTGACTAACAGTGTCATGAATCACAAGGACACTTATTGTTTACTGAACAAGAAGTATAAACATAGGCATTCCATGACATATTTAGCAGATCAAGAAGCATACAGAGACCTCATTCTTTTTGCTCTATCATCCTCTACAACGTGGCTTTTTGTCATCAGCTTTTTGGCTTCTTGTTCACAAATGGGGGCTGTGGATCCAGCTATCAAATCCTTGCTCTAGCAGTTAAATCAGGAAGCAGGGTAGAGCGTAGAACAAAGAGAGGCCTTCTCAGCCTGTCTCATCCTTTATCAAGGAGTGGAAACTTTTCCAGATTCTACATACTTTTCCTATAATGTCTCCATAGCCTGAATTTGGTCCATATCCACACTTAAAGAAGGTCCAGCCTACTTCTCTGAGTCCAAGTAAGGTTCTGCACCCAATTTCAATGTCTGCTTTGTGGGGTGTATGGATAGGGGTTACCATACCACCAAGAAATTCTCCAACACCAGATGGGTGTCTCACAATTCAGCTAAAGTCTGACACTATCTACCTGGAGGCAGCATCAGATTCCACAGGTTAAGGGCTCAGTTCTACAAGACACCCCCCACCCCAACTTCAGACATCAATCGCAAGCCCAGGTTATTGTGTATGTTTCTGACCAGCCAGCCGTAGATCCAAAGTTCCAACTGCCCCCTTCTTGGCTTCAATTAATTTGCTACAGCAGCTCACAGAAATCTGAGAAACATTTTACTTATTAGGTTACTTGTTTAAAAAAAAAAGTGGAAATTTTATGCTCTCTGAGTGCACCACTCTCCCAAAATTAATGTGCTCAACCTGTAAGTTCTCTGAACTCCATCCTTTTGGGTTTTCATGGAGACTTCATTGCAGACATGCTTCATTAAATCATTGGCTATTGATGATTGAGCTCATTTTCCAGGCCCTCTCCCTTCCTTGGATGTCAGGGAGGTGGGATAATAAGTTCCAACTCTCTAATTATCTGGTTGGTTCTTCTAGTAACCAGCCTCCATCCTTAGGAGCTGTCCAAAAGTCACCTCATTACCATAACAAAAGACACCTTTACTGTCTCATCATTTAGGAAATTCCCGGAGTTTTATGAGCTCTGTTCCAGAAAAGACACAAAAAAACAAATATATACATATACATACACACACACACACACACACACACACACACACACACACACACACACACACCAGGAATGCCAAAAATATAGGAGTACCAGGAGTATGTAAGTGGACATTTTGGTCAGCGTTGCTCAAGCAGTAGTTCACTTTAACCAGAAGTGTCTGGATGCTGATGGTAACCACTTTGAGCATCTCTTGTAATAGGAAAAGTCAAACATGACTTGTATTCATCCGTTGTTATTGGTATATATTGCGTATTACCATTTTAATACAGTTTTCCTTTCTTAAAAGGTGTATGCATTTTTTTGGCACCGTGTGTGTGTGTGTGTGTGTGTGTGTGTGTGTGTGTTTTATTATAAATCACAATATCACACCAAGAAATCTTGGCCCAATTCCTGCTACATATATTGCAACTTGTTTCTTCTTCCCAGATAATATGTCAAAAATATTCGCAGAAAAAAAATATACAGGTATACTTTTTTTGCTAATTACTTCACAGTATTCAATTAAATGGATGTGCCACAGTTTACATTGTTTTTACTTTTTCTTTTGAATATTTTACTTGTTTTGTGCAAAATGATGCTATATGAGTTTATGTTGAGGATAATATCTTAAAAGCAGAATTGTTGAGTAAAAGGCTGTGAGCATTTTACTGTCAAATTACCAAAAACAATGTTCCATCAATTTATGTTAACCAACAGTTTATGAGAATAATTGTTTTCACACACTCATCAATATTAAATATTATTAACTTTTTCAATATTTGCTAATCTGGTAGGTGAAAAAAGTATACTGTTGTCCTAATTTGCATTTATTTAGTTATAAATTACATTGAACCTCTTTCAATATGATTTTAATTTTTCTGTGAATTGCTTATTCTTACATTTTGCTGATTTTCTACTATAATATCTGTGCTCTTACTAATATATAGGAACCCTTCGAACATCATAGAAAAGTGTCCTCTGATTATAATACAGGTACCCATGACTTTTCGAAAGTTTGCTTCACACCTCTTAGCTTTTATGAAAGGTGTACATGAATACCTGTTTTCTCTAACCAAAAAGAAATCTGCTTAAGATTTTCACTTTTATGAAAAAGGTGAAAAGTGAAAATAGCATTCAGTATTTGTTTTGCAGTGAGACTTTACAGAGCCATCTCACACTCTTAGCAGCGAGAGTGGCCCCACCAAGCTCCTTCTCTGGGAACTACACTCAGCATCTCAGCATCAAGCTGCCAGAACTTAGAACTGTGTCTATGAGCATCTGTGCTTTCTCAGTTTATTTTGTGCTACTGTTGACAAGATGTATCCTAAGGTAATTGCTTCTTTACTTTATACCATTCCGTCTTACAGATAACTTCATAGGAACACTACTTTTAGATAACAGGGGAAACTCGTATAGTCATGCTAATTTCATCGTAAAAAATTTAGGGAAAAATATCCCAGAGTTTTGGGCTACCACAGAAGAGAGTATAAGGAAAAGGCCTCAGGGGAGTGTTGGGGATTCCAGGATCTGCTAAACAGCACTGGACATTTAGAACATAGATGTGGATGGAGACAGCGAGGGGAGAAAGTAATAAAAGCAAAGTTTCTACTAAGTCTTACATAAAAGTAACTCAGATTGTTAATTCACCAGACAAAATTTATATTAGACAAATTTCACGTTGGAAAACAAGCCCAGAGATTATAGTGTTGCTTGTCTTTAAATGTTCTACTTTGTCTACTATTTGGATACATTTCATTGTTTGTTTATGTAAACTAATTTAAAAGGAACAGAATAGGCCTCTAAATGTGGTGCCATTGATGGAGGCAAATATTACATTTCTGTATGGGGAAAGTCCCTTGAAAGAGCAGAATTCACTGGCTTAAAATATCGCTTTGACAAAAGATTTTACAGAATAGGCCTGTTCCACAACAAATGGCCATATCCATATGTATTAATTCCTTTCCTCAAACTGTTTTTTCTTGTAGTTGGGTGGACCAGGACTACTGCTAATGAACGGCATAATAGGACATCTTATTTAATTCATTATATGGACTCTTTACTATGGTTGGTAATAAGCAGAACAGTCATTATAATTATGGACATATAAGGTGAACAAGCAGTGATATACTGATTGCCTATGCAAATTCATGTAAACTACTATAGGATGATTTGATTAAGCGTGCATGCATGTAAGACTAAGTGAAGAGAAATCCTGTGCACTTATTCAAAAGCCTTACTTAATGGTTTCAGTTTGTAAAATAAAGCTAAGTAGTTTTTCTAGGAAGAAAAGCAATATGATAGAACCTATTTTTCATATGTACTCTGTGTATCTTCTATCATATCATGCTGAGCTATATTAATTTATATCAGAACACTTTTTTAAAAAATTGAATTCTATTACAGCAAAGATGATTCATGGTTTATACCATTTTGAACATTAAATTATGAGAAACTTCTAACAATGTGAAATGCTTGTTGAAATTCATAATTTATTCAGACATGAGTAATACATTTGTAATACGAGTATGAGATAACTTACTAGGATAATCCTTGTGAAAATTCTAACTAGCTCAAATTAGCTTTTAGGAACTAAGAACGTTCTTAGTTAATCACCTTTTTAAAAAAAAGCCTCTTTCTCCCTCCACTACCCAGGCCCCTCTCCTCCAAATTGCCATGCCTTTCATTCTCATTTTTTCATTTGATCTCTAGCCCACTGTGTTCCACTAACTTGATACTGGACCCACGTCTTCCTAGACTAACGTTCTTCATCCCTCAGTTATCAGCTGAGACTACAGACTTTTCCTCCAGAACAACGTTTCCTCCAGAAAGTCTTCCCTGACTGCATCAAGACTGAATTAGGTGTCCATCCAGTGAGCTCTCTTACCTCTACCATAGCATTTGATGCACAGAATATGTTTCCTTCTTTGTCTCTCTCACTAATCTGTAAATTCCTTGAGGGAACAGACTGTGCTAACCACATAGTAGGCCCTCAATAAATATTTATTGGAAGAACAAATAAATATGAAGATAAAAAATTAACTAGACCTGTGCTGGTCACCACCACAAAGATGAAAATTCCCTGATATACTGAAACAGAAAAAGGATTTTCAATAGGACCTTTTAAAGCAATATCAAGGAAGATAAATTTAGGACTAATTAAAGGAAGAAAATTCAGGTATACATATTTTAAGAGGGGAATCAAGCAGATGAATTATGTCCTTGTCCCAACTACAAACTGGAAAACCTCTGGCTCCAGATATTTAAGGATATTTCTGGCAAATGATTTATATGATGGAATAATTCTACCAGCCTAAAATTTTTAGTGATGTAACAGAGAGACAGATTTCTTGGCTCTGTCATAGTAAAAAGATCAAGGATATTAGAAAAACTAATGGAAATGTTCCCATTTTCCTCCCCTCATATGATTTCATGTTGCCATTGAGTGAGAGGGCTCTGACAGGAGAGAGAGAGAAAAGAAAGGACACAAGTAAAATAATTTGGGTGATTAGATCAATGGTTATTGACTACTGTTCATAATGTTAACCTGTTGTCTTCCTGCTCTTGACCATGAATGCAACATTCATTCTTTCAAATAGTTTTGGCATTCAAGGCAATTCAAACATGACATATAAAGCTCCATTTGGTTGGCTCATGCTCCATAGAAATAGAAGGTGCTAGCTAATCCAGCTAAAGCAATGTATTTATGGAAAATTACACTGTTTTCCTATATCAGAAAACTCTAAATTAACAGCACAGAAAAAAATGATGAATAGCTGATTCTTGTCCACTTGCAATAGTATGTATTTTGTTTTATATGGTCTTATGTAAAGAAATTTTTGACCCAGCAATCCCTCTCCTGGGTATCTACCCCAAAAATCTGAAAACATTTATCCATAAAGATATATCTATTTAGAGGTTCACTGCAGCTTTATTCACAGTGTCCAAGACATGGAAACAACCAAAGTGTCCTTCGATAGATGATTGGATAAAGAAGATGTGGTATATATACACAATAGAATACTACTCTGCCATAAGAAAAGATGAAATAATGCCATTTGCGACAACATGAATGGATCTTGAGATTACTATGCTAAGTGAAATAAGTCAGACAGAAAAAGTCAAGAACCATATGACTTCACTCACATGTGGATATAAAACAACAGAGGAACAAAGGAACAAGACAAACAAACAAAGAAACAAAAACTCATAGACACAGAAAACAGTTTAGTGGTTACCAGAGGGTAAAGGGGGCGGGGGGTGGGAGATAAGGGTAAAGGAGGTCCAATACATAGTGATGGAAGGAGAACTGACTCTGGGCGGTTAACACACAATGTGATATATATGATGTATTATAGAAAAGTATACACTTGAACCCTATGTAATTTTTTTTAAAACATTTTTTTTAATTGGGGAATTGGGGGATGGGAACAGCACTGGGGAATTGGGGGAAGGGGAACAGACAAGTTGCTGTCCTTTTGTTCTTCAGTCT
>NW_017732335.1:276654-281328 GCF_001890085.2 Hipposideros armiger | reverse complement strand
GATGTGTTCATTTAAAATGTATTCAGTTATCTACCAAGTACCTACCATACCAAGACACCCTGCTCAGTATCATGCACAGGGTCTAAAAAATGTACACACAATTAAATGAGAGCCTGTGAATAGTTTTTTTATTAATCTATAAGAATGTTATTAAAATAAAGAGTTAACAAGCAGGCAGAGCCCTGCTTGTATCTGTTCTGAGGGAGGAATATTTCTTATGAAAGAAACTTTCCATGCTTAGGTCAACTATCCATTTTAGATAAGCAATGCAAAAACCTCTAATTAATAGTAAGAATACTTCTATAACATATTTTCTAAGTGCTCTCCTGAATTACCTAATTTAATCACAAGAAACTTAGTAGATAGGCAAGGTCTTATTACTGCTGATTATAGAAAAGGAAAATGAGAAAATGAGACAGTCCTTGTAAATTGTTTAAGATCACATAGAAAGTCACTGGCAAAAGCAAGATAAAAAAACGGGCCCTTTTAACTATTGTACTTGCCCATTGCTTTTCCCACTACTGCACTGCTTTATTTTTGCACTATGCAAAATCTTCAGCTTGATTGCATCAAAAGAATGCAACAAGATAACAAAATAAAGTCTAAATATTACCTTATGACCTCAGTGCCTTTTTAAAAGAGAAGTTTTAAACATTCAAATACCCAATTAACATTAAGGTAATGAACTCGAGTTTTATTATATCTCCCTATCCTGTCATCTGGTGAAAACCTTAAGGAATTACATTTCTGTCCAAAGATCCAAGATGGATAATTGACCACTGAATAATTATTATTTCTATTGTTTGCTGGACAATGGATATACTAAGTAATTGTGATGGTGACATAAGAGGGTTCGATCACAAATAAATAACAAAGCAAGAACTTGTGTACGTTTAAGGTATAAAATATCAATTAAAATAAGTGTATGTTAATAGTGATTACTGTACTTTGTAATTGCATATAGAATACTTTAAGTTCATCAAGGTCATATTAGTCAGAAAATAATACAAATGGTCATTTCTACTTACTTTTTATTCTGGTTCCTCCACAAAATATTACTATAAGGTCATAATTCAATAGATCAGCGATAGAATGTAATGAACAACGAGAAACCTCTGCAAATGCATTGTTCTCAACTCTGTGCTGATATACGGTAATATTAACATTTTTCAACTAACACAGAACACAAGGAGATTTTTCAAAAATTGCTGTAGAGAAATGTAACTGCCTATAAAACAGAAACAAATGAAAACGGTACAGCGAGGACAGTTTCTCAGTGAGCAGCATGAGCAATAGAGACAAAAGAAGAGAAAGCACCAATCCTAACTTCCTTTGACTTCTTTGTCTATTGTTTGTTTCAAAATTCCAAGGCACGACTGCCTTACAGTTACACCTGCTGGCAGATGTGCGGATGAAAACCTGCAGGATCCCATGGCTGCTATCTGTCAGTGCTTGGATTTAAGTCAGCTGCAGGCTCTTCCCTTGAGCACTAACACAAGAATGACTTGACTTATGTATTTTCAATGGATGCAAATGTCAACCTTATCACCAAGGAAGACATATGCTGCCCAGTTCTGAAAGCTGAATTGTATTTCATAATGTGTTCAAATCTCCCGCTGCGATCGGAACACGGTAGAGGGAGAGGCCTAGGTCAACGTGCCGAGAGGGCTGCTCGGTGCCCCACGTGGTGCCAGAAGCTGCCAGAAATGTCAGTTTTCAGAACATGTTTCTGCAAGTTGCTNGGAAGGGGAACAGACAAGTTGCTGTCCTTTTGTTCTTCAGTCTAGTTGTGGAGGACGTCGCTTCACTGGCCCAAGTTGGCACCATCATTGCGTTCTTCCCGGGTGAGGCAGATCAGTCGCCGGCTTCTGGACGGCCTCTCACGGCAGCTGCTAGCTGCTCACGCTGGCTGCTGGCTACATACGATAGCCCATGGCAACCCACTGCCACAGGGGCTGCAGCCTACGCCATCACCGGCAACTCACAGCAGCCCAGCTCCAGGTTGAGCTGTTGTTCACCACCTTAGCTGTGGAGGGCAATGTCACTGGCCCTCATATGTGGGATCCGAACCGGGGCCCTCTGGCGTCCCAAGCCAGCTCTTAACCAACGCGCCACTCGGCCAGCCCCGAACCCTATGTAATTTTACTAACCATTGTCAGCCCAATAAATTGAATAAAAAAAGAAATGTTTTACAACAGTTTACATCACTTTGAGTGGTCTTCTTTCTATTTCCCATCAATATGTACACACAATTCTCTTTTCTATCCGTGGGAATATTTCTGTCCCTGAGTGTTATGCCATAAACAACGATGGGAAAGGAACAAAGGTCAAACCATGTTATCAGCAGAATATAAATGGCTTTCAGCCCCTATTACTACAAACCAAACATGATTCAATTAAATGCATTCTGAAAACCCAGGAGTTCTTAGTTTTGGAAATATGGAGTACCTGAAGTCTGAGTTTCACAGCTCCGCTGAGATGGTCTTGGTTTCAAACAATACTCTGTTGCTGAGAAAGTTGTGATCATCCTGGTAGGGGGAAAAAAAAATCAAAAAAACCTTTCAAAGCAAATAGTTGGAGTAATCTATATATCTTACATTTTTCAGAATGCGTACCTGTAAAAATTTCAATATTTAAATATTGGGTTGTCAGAAAAGTCATGATGTATTTTTTTCTGTTTTCTGTTGCAAAAATGTATCATGACTTTTCCGACAACCCTATAATTTCAATAAAGTATGCAAGACCATGAATGAATGAAGAAAAGTGGCATTTTCTCTTCCATTAATTAAACTATTTTGAGCTGAAAACAGTTTAGAATGTGGCTCATACATTCAGCTTATTTGAAATCTGAATATACATAACTGATAAAATATGCTTCTAAGTCCTGTGGTTCCTTTAAGATTTCTCAAAAGTTGAATGGCACCCACTAAGCAATTCTATACGTGTTTACAGTGTGTAGTCAATTCTCAACATATGATCAATGTGTACAAAGTCCCATTTCAGGGATGAAATATTTGCACACACAGGTAAATAGCAGAAATAATGTCCTTCAATTATTCAATTTTATAATTGTGATGGCCTTTTCAAAATGGTACAAGGAAGGACTAAAAGGAAGGAAAGACAACGAATACTCATTTAGTGCCGATTACTTTTTTTTTTTTTTAAGTTGAGCCATCCTGCCACCCATTGGCAGCTCAGAGGCTGCTCAGCTCGGGCTGGGAATCAAACCACTATTGTTCAGAGCTCAAACTCTTGAGTGAGCTCTTAACCAACTGAGCCACTCGGCTAGCCCAGTGCTGATTACTTTTAAACACTACATTAAGCACTTAAATGAGTTATTTCCTTTACCCCTTACAACTCTTGAAATTAAACATGAATATTCCATTTTAAAAATATTGAAACCAATAGATTTTAATTAATAAGTCCAATCTCCCACAGGTGAGATTCAAACTCAGGTCTTACTGAAGCCCATGAATGCAGTCTCTATACGTCCTGCCCCCTAAATGTCTGCTAAGTAACATCACTTTTATATGTCATTCTTTTCAAATAATCTTTCAGAACAAGAATGGGTATCACTTCATAAATTTAAACAGTGAAATATGACACATGTTCCAATTCAAATGCACATTTATTGAAAACTGTCATGGGTGCTCTTTTTCTTCTTCTCTGTTGAACTAGTAAGCCTTCCAGATCCAACTAAATCCTGGAGGACATGCTGTCCTCTCTCTGTTTACAGAACACTCATAACTCTTATTTTATAGAACCCCTAATGCATTTCTGTTGGGTTCTTAATTTTCATCTTCATAAATTTTGTTCTGAATGTGCTAGATTTTCTGGATCAGAGACAGATTTCTATTCACTCACAGCAAATAGCACTGGAGCAGTTCTTATCCCTGGGGTGATGCCATGAAAGCCTGATCAGATGTCTTATACATGCGACTAGAGTCTGTACTATAGGTAAGAAATGGTTAAAAATAAATTTCCTCTACCTTATATATGGATATACTGCCTCCTCATGAGAATATTGAAAATGGAATAAGGAGGGATCTTGGATTCTAACTATAACCTTTAGGATGCAAATAAATCTCTTTACCAGCCAGATAAACCCAGTGTCTCCAGCTTTATAACCCAGAGAGGTCTCCAAGGTCCCAGCCTGCATCCCTCCTTGAAATGTAAGCACAAACCTCTGGAGGTGGGTAGATCTCCCTGGAATTGTCACTACTTATAGAGCTGTAAATTTCTTTTCATAGTTTGATCTTTTAGCACAGGTCTCAAGTTTCAGCAAAATTTGTTTGGATGGCCCCGAACTGCACAGGGACACAAAAAATATTCTCTCTCTACAAAATTTTCTCTACAACAAACTTCACGTTTGTTATCTAATTTGTTTACTCTATGTGATGATAATCCTTAAAAGAAAAAAAAAACGTCTTAGCTTTACGTCTCTAGAGACTAGAATAGTACTTGGTACATAGTAACATGATTTATAAAACAGTAATTTTATTTCATGGTTTGCCTGGCACAACCCCAGCTTACTCTTGTTTTTCTCAATGTAAATTTTTTCAATATTTTTTTTAATTTTGAAAAAGCTTAAATCTTCAGAAAAGTTGCGTAATTAGTACATTGAATACCTCTTTCTCATATTATGTATATATACACACACAAATACATATTTTT
>NW_017732335.1:272796-275604 GCF_001890085.2 Hipposideros armiger | reverse complement strand
TGCTATCAAGAAGGATAAGGATGGGCTTCCAGGAGAGGGAGATATGGAGGTTGGACAGCCAAGGATGGTAAAAGAGCTTCAGATACATGCACAAGCCACAAAGAGATAGAGCCTGAGCTAGTATTATTATTCTTCCGAATTCTCGGTGAGTTTTTATTTACAATAACTAAATTTCACAGTTGCTTAAAAGAGTCAGAGTGAGAAAGTAAAAATAAATCAGTTAAATCTCATTGTCTCAGAGAAAAGTAGTTCGTAGTGCATAGTATTTGATGGTGCGCACATATATTAACTCAAATATTTTCATTTTAATACCTGTGCAAAGTATTAGCCCTCATACTATATCAATTTGCATGTATGATTATACATTTCACATTAATGAGCTGTTTACGCATACTTTGAGAAATCTATGTCCTTAATTTGTATGCAATGGCACAACTGCACAATAATTGGGAAACAGTTTGTATTTTAGACATAGGTTTAAAAGGTAGGCATATTTCAGAC
Source organism: Hipposideros armiger (assembly GCF_001890085.2). Classification (NCBI taxonomy): domain Eukaryota; kingdom Metazoa; phylum Chordata; class Mammalia; order Chiroptera; family Hipposideridae; genus Hipposideros; species Hipposideros armiger. The sequence goes on along the minus strand of NW_017732335.1, from coordinate 275,103 downwards.
AGTTAAGTAAGCCCCCAGAAACATCTATATTTGGAAAAAACTACATCATCTTACAATGCAAGAAAATTGAGCCATGGTTGCAGGTAGAGAGGCTAATTAAAATTTTCATTATATCAAGATTATAATACACTGATGGACAAGGAATCTGTCTCATACACATATGGAGAAAGAAATGAATAATAAATTCACATAAGCAAGTGGAGCGTGGAGCAACCAGATTAAATCACTGAAATAATAAAATCTGATGTGCATAAAATATTCTAATGCCTGTCTTGGATATTATTACATTTTATTTTTTAGCTACAGAAAAATTAATGTTAAACAACTCTCAATTTAAATGCAATTATTGTGAAATATCATATCTCACATTGTATAAAGTTTTCTAAGTAAATTACATATTTTGTAACGGTAACATTGAACCACCAATATTTCAAATGCAAATTACATAAATGTGATGGTTAATTTTATGTATCAACTTTACTGGATCCAGGGATGCCCAGATCTCTGGCTAAACATTGTTTCCTTGTATATCTGTGAAGGGGTTTTTAGAAGAGATTAGCATTTGAATTGGTGGACTGAGTAAAGTAGATAGTCCTCCCCAGTGCAGGTGGGCATCATCCAAACTGTTGAGGGCCTGAATAGAACAAAAACGTGGAGGAAATTTGAATTCTCTCTCTGCCAGCTGTTAAGTTAGGACAGCAAACTTCTGCCAGGTGCTCTTGTTCTTGGGCCTTCAGGCCTGGGCTGGAATCCACACCATTGGCTCTCTGGTCTCAAACTACAGCTTTCTCTGGCCTTCAAACTACAGCTTTCCCAAATCTCCAACTTGTAGGTGGCAAATCGTGGGACTTTTTAGCTTCCAAAATGACATAAGCCAATGCCTTATAATAAATCTCCTTCTATATAGATATACATAGATAAAAATATAGGTATATAGATATATCCTATTGGTTCTTTATTGTAGAAAACCCTGACTAATACAATAAATAATGTTACAGAGATAAAAGTTGAGAAATATAGTCCAAACACTAAATTTATTGTGAAAATAGAATAGAATCTTGGAAACCAGGGCTAAAAAAAAAATCCAGTATATATGGTTATGATATGATTTCTCATAAAATGTTGGAGCTTTACAGCTTTATCTGTATTAATTTTTAGCTATCAAATATTTCATTTTTCAAAACTCTAGTTATCTTTTCCAGTGAAATAAAACATCTATCATGAGCAGAGTGTACTCTTAGGTACATAACTATACCTTCCAGGTCAACTTATCATGAAAAAAACAGATAAGCATGGATAGCTACTTACATTTTTGTTTTATTGGGGTGACATACATATTACCTGGGTGATGATACTGGCTATACTTAGTCAATGACCTAAGTATAAGAAAAAACAACAAAAAGAATGAAAAGCAATATCCTATGAAACATTGATAAATCTTAGTGATATAAATGGCAAGAAGGTGATTAAAGAAAATGGTGGACAAGAACCATCTCCATGATTTCTTCTAAAGCAGAGAAATTAACTTCTCTGAAACCAAAAAGCAATGGCTGTGAAAAGAAGACTCTTTTATAAACCTAGAAAGGGAGTAAAAGGGAGAGAAAGGGAGTAAAAGGGAGTCAAAGGGCTGAATGAAAGAAGAAAAGAAGGAAAGAACAAAGGAGGGAAAGAGAGAAGGAGGAAGTGAGGAAGAGAGAAAGGCTAGAAGGAGCCACTCCCTTGCATCTTCCATTACACTAAGGAAAGCTCTATTTTCTCATTTTAAACTTGATCGAACAGGCCCATTCAGCTTGAGGTTGTGGTCTGTTGTGTCCCACGTTCACTCCAATGCCTTTTCTGATTTCCTGAATGGAGCTAGAACACGTGGAATCAGCTTCAGCTCCTAACAATTCCCATCGCCTGCCATCACCTGTGTGCCCAGGGAGTCTCACTAAGCGGGCTAACCCTGTTTCTTCCAGATCTCTTTGACAAGAAGGAACAGCAATGATGAATAATTTTTAAAGAAATAGTATATTATAATAAAAAATAATTGACATAAAAAGGCCAAAAAATTGGGGGAGGTAATTTCTTATCAGTCTCCATTATTACTGGGAATCACTCAGTGCTTATTTTAAATGATGTAGCATAAACCTGTTTTATAATACTTCACTGTCTTATTTTCTTTCCCTTTTTTGAGAATCAAATACCTTGAACATATGTGCATTCATTGGGTGATGTGTTCATTTAAAATGTATTCAGTTATCTACCAAGTACCTACCATACCAAGACACCCTGCTCAGTATCATGCACAGGGTCTAAAAAATGTAC
>NW_017732335.1:263966-271216 GCF_001890085.2 Hipposideros armiger | reverse complement strand
TTTTTTTTTTTGCAGTGAAAATCATATAATGCAGAGTTGTCCAGTTAATGTGAAAGTGTCTTCAGCTTTTTCCCCAATTGCTTTGAAATGTCAGGGGAGAACTGCCGGAACATAAATTCTAGTAACATAGTTGTCCCTGGATTTCTGCTGTTGTGCTTGGATAGCTACTAGGATCGTCTGGTTCTACAGAGGTGATGGTGTGGTCTACAACTTTCTTCCTACACAGCCTACAGGTGAAAAAATTTGGTCAGAAGGCCTACTCTGCCATGAGGTCCATCTAAACTGTTCTGTTCCGAACTTATAATCCCCATAGTACTAGTTTGCCATAACAAAATATTGCAGGCTGGTGGCTCACACAACAGAGATTTGTTTTTGTTTTTTCATAGTTCTGGAGGCTGGAAGTTCAAGATCACGATGTACGTGGGTCTGGTTTCTCCTGAGGCCTCTCTCCTTGGCTTGTGGGTGGCAGTTTTTCTTGCTGTGCCCTCACATCATCTTTCTTCTGTATATGCACCTGTCTGATGTATTTCTGGATCCAAATTTCTATAAGGACACCAGCCTGGCTGGTATAGGACCCATTCTAAGGGCCTCATTTTTAAGTTAACCACCTCTTTTAAAGGCCTATGTTCAAACACAATCAAATTCTGAGATAGTAGGGGATTATGAATTTAAAGAAGACACAATTGAGCCCATAGCATCCATCATGTCACATGGTTTCTACTATAATTAACCCACAGGCAGCAATCATGGTCAATGTTCAGGTTTGTAAGTCATGTTTCAGTTTTCCTCCTGAGAACTAAGAAACTCAGAGGTCTAGTTAGTAGTCCTTGCCCTAGTTTTCTGGAACAATTACTCCTCCCTACTTCTATGTCTACCTTTTTATCTGGGATTTTTATTTTAATATGCCTACTTCATAATGTTCTTAATTAGTAGATAGTGCAGTATGGCAGCATTAGCATAGCTCCAGTCCTTGTATACTGTGTGATCCTGGCAGGACTCTATGCTTCAGTTGCCTCGTCTGTAAAATGGGTGTAATAACAGTGTATAATTCATAGATTTGTTATTCCTGTTAAATGAGTTAATGAATGTAAAGCTCTTTGCACCAGACACAATGTAAGCACTATGTGGTTGCCATATGTAAGCTAATGTTATGCAACACATCTGTATAATATGGTTCTTCAAATGTATGAATTAATACATGTGTGACAAGTGATACTTTTTTTAGAATACCACTAGAAACAAATTATAAATGCATACTTGTATTTAAATATTTAAATCTTAGTTTATCAAATCAATCTCATCCTCGTTCCATAGCTATTTCCTTTGAATTCCCTGGTTGTCTCACTTCACTGAGGGTCAGTACGCATTGTCTCACTTATCACAAGAAGCCCCCTCGCTGTTCTGCCTCACCTCTCCAGCCCCTTCGCCAAGACTACCACAGACACTGTTATCTGTGTTTCATGTATGGAAGCACAGACTGGAGAATCATGCTGCTCTTCCTCTCTCACAGCCAGCGGGTCCATTCCTCCCGCCTGATCCCCTATGGATGCTTAACTGTCAGTATCTGAGATGATTTATGTACTTTGGGACCTGTTTTTCATTTCACTTTGGGCTACTCCGTGGAGATGGTCTGTAGAGATGATCTCCAGGCTTTTGCAGGATTTTCTTCTTTCAGCATTGCTGACTTCAGCCTTTTTTTCTATTCCTGGGGCTGTGCTTTCTCCATAAAGCAAGCAGTCCAGATTTCATACTGTGATTTTCAGAATAGGATAAACAATGCAATGCATTCAATGCAACTCACTCCTGTACTCTTGATTATACCCCCCTTGCCCCTCCTCTCAGTTGATACACTTGCTTGTTTCACTGAGAATAAAGAGTCAGAGAAGGCCTCCCTTGTTGGCCAGCAACCAAACCACCAGACTGCACCTGTGCCCGGGTCCTCTGCCCCTCTTCTGTTGCAATAAGCTTTCACCACCCCTGTCTGCAGACAAGTCCTCCACAGGTGCACTGGGTCCCAGCCAGTGCCACCTACTTAAGGACTCTGATACTCCAATCACCCCCCACCCCATATCATCATTTCTTCTCTGTCTACTGGATCATTGTTATCAAGAAACAAAACATAAAACCAAAAATCCTTCCTCTGACCTCCAAATCAGGGTGCAGTCACTGTCCTGTTTCCCTGATTCCCTTTGAGGCCAGATTCCTCTAAAGATTTGTCTATAATCAATGTCTCCACTTTCCCACCTCCGGTTTTCTCTGGAATCCATTCTATCAAGAATTCAGCCTCAACAAAACTTTGAAACTGCTCTTCTTAAAGCCAACAGTGACCTTCTTGTTGTCATCTCCAAAGGTGGGGTCTCAGTCTCCTCACTTGGCCTCTCAGCAGCATTGAACATGGTTGACCACTGTTTGCTTTTGGAACCTTCTTCATGTGGCCTATGCAGTATGAACATCTTAAAAATCACACAAGCTTCAGAATCAGGCAGATATACACATAAATTCTGGATTTTCTACACTGTGGTTGTTCGACTTAAGCCAAACTATTAAACCTCTCTGAGCCTCAATTTTTACATTTCTATAAAACAGGAATAAAAATATCTCTCCTGTAGGATGCAGTAAGTATTAAAGATGGTGTGATGACACTTTGATTTAATTTCTGGCACAGCATGGATACTCAATAAATACTATCCTTAATATTATTATTGTTTTATTTACTTCCTGCTTTCCCACTTTTTTTTTTTTAGTTTCAGGTGTACAAAACAATGCAATAGTTATCCTTTTCACCCCTTGCAAACCCTTCCCCTGTCCACTGCCCTCCCACCCCCAATATCATGCTTATCTATTACAATTCCATTGACTCAATTTCCACACTCTACTCCATATCCTGTGACTATATGTATATATAATTATAGCTGACATACAATGTTATTCAACATCAGCTTCAGAAATACAGTGTGGTGGTCAGGCCTTACATCGACTATGAAGTCCCACTTCTGCTTTTGTCTTTACATCTGTGTAGTAAGTAGTGTTTCTCTTCTTTACTTTTTTCCCCTGTAGAAATCCTAACACAATCTTCAGACCCATCTTCAATCTAGTCTCTTCCATGAAGCTTTCCTTGCATGCTTCTGAAAGATAATGACCCTTCCTGTGAACGCTTAGTTCTCATTTTATCTATGATTCTTATAGCATCTGCATTATATACTATTATTCATGAACATGTTTTCTTTCTCTTACTAGGCTTAAGTTTCCAGCAGGGAAGAACAGCTGTGTAGAAGAAAACAGCTAAAAGAATCCTGGTAGCTCTCATAATTTGGTATTGTCTCAGATATGCAAATTTTTTAAAACATTTGACCAACATAGTAATATTGCATAACCAAGGACCTATAAAAAACTGAGATTAAACGCAAACTTTATCCAACAGCTATCAGAAGCCAGTGCTTCTAGGAAAACCAAATACTTGTAAGGTCCACGTATGCCTATAAAGGTCTTTGTAGCTCTTCTCTGCATTTCCCCCATGTAACTGACTCTCACTTGTCCAAGTTAAAGGAGAGAAAGGAATAGAGTAGTTAGCCCACAGAGGCGAGGGCTCCAAGAGACAGTGAACAAAGGAGATCACTGGACTGCGGCTGCCTCTCTGCAGCATTCCCCTCCCTTTTTTATGACCATAATTGGCTTTGTGAATTTTCAAACATTCTCCCTAATGGTAATACCATGAATGCTTTTTATCACCAGTGAACAACAATGGACTCTTGGGTTCATTTGGCCACAACCACTAAAACACTGCTTACCTATCATCTCTGCTTGGCCATTACCATCTCTTTACATTCCTGTTGTCTATATGAGGAGCATCAAAGTATTAGTCTAACATATCTTCCTTCCCTACAAGCGTGTTTGATCCCTATTAAGTTCATAACAAAGAGTTTTTATGGTCATTACAAAACTATCATGTAGAGTTACTTCTTTCTGTTTAAGAAAGTGATTACTTATATATCTATAGTGTTGATATTATGCAATCTGCACAATGTATTACTAAGAGAAAAAAAGCAGTAGGCCATACAACTTATAGGGTATGCTCCCATATGTGTACCAAAGGGATCTATGTATTATGTATACATGCAGAGATAGAGATAGATATCTACCTAATCTCTTGGCTATGCATAGATGATCCTTGGAAGGATTCAAGAGAAATAGTTGATAGTGATTGCCTGTGAGTAGGGTTCAAAGGTCCAGAAATGAAACTCATTTTCACTCTATTCCCTTTATTCTGATGAGTTTTGACAATGTATATGTATTACTTTTCCATTAACAAAAATTTGGTTAAGGATAAAAGAGATGTATTACATTCCTTTAATTGGAACTTTGAGCAGATCGAAAATGAATGGATACCAGTAATGGGCATGAGAAAGTTGTGTGTGAAGTTCCATAAGGAACGTTGGGTGATTCCTCAGCTACAGACCAGTCAGGTCTCCAGAGTCAACTTCAATCTACCTTCAGAGTTTGGGCTCCAAACAAATTCAACAATCGTCTCTCATATTCTTCTCAACATCTATGCCTGGTTTAGCCTATTTTTTCCTAACAAGTGTATTCTTTTTCAGATTTCTAAGTGCCCTAATTCTACAAATGTTATCAAGGCTAATGCGGTAGATTGTTTCCAAAGAATCCACCAACAATTCTTCCCATACCTGTACACACATGCTAGTAACCCTTCTTTTGAATAAGGTCTACTCTTGTGACTTGATTGGCCAATAGAATGTGGAAGAACTGCAACTTTGCCTGATCTGGGTGTAGGCCTCGCTAGGCCTGGCAGCTCCCACGTTCACCTCCTTTGAATCCAGCAACGATGTGAAGAAATCTGATTGCCTTGCTAGACAGAGAGGCCATGAGGTGAGAATAAGAGACTTTGAAGGGCTGGAGAAAAAGGCCAGTCAACTCCGGCCATCCCAGCAAGATGCCAGCCCTGGATGAAGACATTCTGGATTCTCCAGTCCTAGACAAGCAACCCCGGACAGCAATACTTGAAGCAAAACAGAAGCCACTCCTGTGGCTTCACCAAAATTACAGGTAAATGTTTGTTGTTTTTAATCTCCCAAGTTTTAGAAATGGTACTTTCAAAAGGAAATGATCCAAACTCTATTACTCTGCAAAATCCTATAGCATTGTTTCACTTTTGGTTTTTTGGTTTTTTTTTTTTTTTTTGGTAGCACATCACTTTCTATACTGTGTAGAATAAAATTTATCAGACAAAACTCTATGTAATATCCTTAACAGGAATTTACTGAATCTTAGTTATCTTTTTATTTCCCAGCCAGGACAATATTTTCTTGTATGGGACTCAAGCACATTAATACATGAGTAATGCTGTGTATGTTCATATATGCCAGTCATACACATAAACTCTATATGATGCAGTTAAATGGGACAATTCCCTCCTCACCTGAGGCAATCAATGCCTCTTTTAGCATCTTGGAGTCTGCTGCATCAACCAGCTCAGCCTAAGGTGATGCTGAACTACTCCTAATAGTATCAGTGTTTGTTGCATAACAGCTTGAGTTACTGAGATATAATCAACCATCAGAATGCATTTGTTTTTGGTTTACCTTCCTGCAGATACATTTTAAAGTAAAATCATTTTAAAGAAAATGGTCCTGAGTCCATTTTCCACTTTGTTACACATGTATTATTATTTTCCTGTGGCTTTTCACAGTGAAATGCATATTTTTTCTTTCCCAACATATGCATCCATAACATTGATGACGACAGCTTACACTGGCTCCCAGGAGAGGTTTGTATACTTCACAGCATGGTGTTGGCCTTGTGGCGTGGATGAGTAAAATGGAGATTATGCAGTGATAAGGAAGCAAGTAGGACATGGGGCAAACATGAGCAAGATGGAGAATTTTGGCACAAAGTTCGGCCCAATTCTAGTCTGACCATGAACACCTGTCAGGAATGGTGAATCAGAGAAAAAGAGCAGGGACATAGCTTGAGAATGTGGTTGGAGGGCATGCTTAGCGCCAGGTAGTCTGTGTCATTAGTAGTCGGTATGTCGGTCATACGTTAGGGGAAAGATACAGAAGGCAGAAGCGGGGCCCTGGCAAAGAGCTGGCAGGATCCTCATAAGTGAAGGCAGGTCGAAGCTGTCCACCAGGGTCACAGACCTGGGTCTTCCAGAGATGACAAGGTCTCTAGGTGCAGGCATACTTGACAGGCTGCTGTCTTCTCTGGGAAGGGACTAGGAGGTCAAAATTCAGCAAGCTAGCTTTTTAAAGCAACCTCCAAAATAGACTTTTTGTATCAAACTCCAGGTTCCCCAGCCCTTCTGACATGAAAGGAGAGAATACTATTTTTGAGTATCACAATTTGTGATGATAAGTACCACTTATTGTTGATTACCATATCAACCCAATAGGTAGATAATATCTCCTTTTCTAAATGAAACAACAACAACAACAACAACAATAGGAACAGAGGCTATGAGGAAGGGAGTTACCTGAGCAGGATTTGAACGCAGGCCTATGGACACAAAGCCCAGGCTCATCACACAAGACCTCCACGGCCCTGTAAACTTTTGTTCTCTGCATGATGAGGCTCCAAGGTGTTGGAGTTTCAAGCTTGCTAGAGGAGAGCAACTGTTGCTAACAAAATTTTGTTAAGCCTGGAATAGAAACTGCCATCTACATCAATATGAAATATTTGCTTCATACAAGCAGAGACCTACCATGCCCAAAATTACGGCCTCTGAATTGAAGGGAGAAGGGATAAAACTATGACACTATGAACTTGAAAAATAGCTTCATCAAGAAGCATATACAAGCTTAAAAATTTATATGAGCATGCATACATACAAACCACTTTTTACCTCTGATTTATACTAGTTCTGGGTATACAACCAGAAATGTGTGACCTAATTCTTTGCTTTGGACTGAATGTTGTGTCCTCTCAAAATTCCTGTTGAAGCCTTACCTCCTGTGTGGCTATCAGGGGCGTAACAGCATGGGATAGAGCCTCTAAGGAAGCAATTAAACTTAAATTGGGGTTATAAGGGTGGGGACCTGATCTGATAGGATTAGTACACATAAAAAGAGATGCCAGAGTTTGCTCTCTTTATTTGTGTGCACAAGGAAGAGGTTTTATGAGCACACAGCAAGTTAGCAGCCACCTACAAGCCAAAGGAAGAGGCCCACAGAATAAACTTATCTTGCCAGCCAGCACCTTGATATTGGACTTCCCAGCCTCCAAAACTGTGAGAA
>NW_017732335.1:259612-262006 GCF_001890085.2 Hipposideros armiger | reverse complement strand
GTCCCTGATTGACACCCTCGGACCTGACAGAAATCAATCAGTATAAAATGTTGTTTATATAGCTGTGGCAACTTTTGTTTTAGATCATCATATGTGAAATAACAAACCCCAGAGGATATAATAAAAATACCTTGCACTTATATCATGCTTTTAATTGTCACAGTGATGCTGTGGGAAGCAAGCTCCTCTGGTCCATGAGTAAACTAAGGATTAGAGAGAGATGAAGTGATTTGCCCAAAGTCCCAGGGCTGACGAGTGATGCAATTTGTCCTCAAGTCCAATTCTCTGATCTGAAGTCTAGTTTCTGCATAAACTAATGCTACCTTTCTTTGTATAGTAGATGTTTTAAAAATCCTGAAAATGGTTACCAAAATAAACTTGATATACAATGAAAAGCTAAATAACTGAAGAAAAAAAAAAGGAGTCTAATTAATTTTTTTTTTAATTTAAGCTGTCCAAGTAAAATAATCAAAATTATAATTGTGGGAACGGCAGTTTTGCAAACAAAGAAGTTTTCTTCTTCCATCCGTCTCTGGGTCTGGGAAATGGATGCCTCATGCCTTTATAGGTGAACTCTGGATATCTCCTGAGTCACAGGGGCCGTGCCTGGGCATAATTTACTGTGACTAGGGCAAGCAAGCAGCCACATATGACTAGTTACTCTGAAACCTACAAGGTGGTTACTTAATAACAGAAAACAATTACTAAAAACTACTCTCCAGTCATTAAGAAAACAAACAAACAAATAAAAAAACCACTTCTGGATCTACCCAAAATACTGACCGAATTTTACATTCCCATTACTTCTAAAACAGCAATATAGTTAAACTTAGAGTATAGGAGAAAAAAAAGTCATTCCCAAGAGGCATACATTTTATTGAGTAGTAAACCTCATCATCTAAAATTATTCTAGGGCAAAACCACTCTAAAATTTGGTACCTGAAAAGAAAGCATATCTTAATTCCCGAAGACTAGCTCATGCAGCTGTCTGGCGGTGTCATTTGGATATTTGAAAATGTATTATGGAGAACNCTGCTAATGTTTAAGTTCCTGTTTTGGATCTGATTTGCAGTAATTTGGACAAATATCTTTAAAATATGTGTGCTCTTAGGGGCCGGCCCAGTGGCTCAGTTGGTTAAGAGCTCGCTCAAGAGTTTGAGCTCTGAGCAACAGCAGTTTGATTCCCAGCCTGAGCTGAGCTGTTGGCAGGATGGCTCAGCTAAAACAAAAAAAACAAAAAAAACAAAAAAAATATGTGTGCTCTTTCTCCACTTGGCATGGTATGGCATCCTAAGACCTCAAAAATTACTCTTGTTCACATCATTTGACGTATTCCTACCCCTTCAGAAACCAGCCCGATATTAACTTCTTTCAATGTTTAAGATTTTGGATTTTGGAGTAAGATGACACTGGGTTCTAATCACAGCTCTGTCACTACTAGCACTGAGCCACCTCCTTAACTGAGCTCTCTAAGACTTGATTTCCCTGTATTAAAAAAATAGACAACTCATTTTTGCACCATTACCACTCCCTATATGCTACTACTCCTATTACTGCCACTATTGCTCCGACAATTATATAACGCACTATGTATTGAGGGTTTACTGTCTCCTGGGCAGTAGATTGCTTTATCCACACTCTGACTAATCCTAATGCCAACTTTTCAAAGAAGTAGTTATGCTTATCCCTCCTTTACAGATGAAAATTTTTGAAGGCTAAGTATCTCGAGTGAGCCAACTGGTAAGTTCTGAGAAACTAGGATAAAATTCCAGGTTTGCAGGGTTTTCGAAAACTGTACTCTTAACCAACAGGCAATACTGCCTGTAACAGTGGAATGAACTAGTAGTATATATACAGTGTTTGGCACAAGCCTGGGAGAGACCGGGGTCTCTCTAAAGCATTCCTGGAGTTCTTTTTCCCCCACAGTGAAGCCTTTTCCGCAGTTATTCACTCTTCTGTGCTCTCAAAGTACATATATGTACATATGCATGTATCTTTATCTTTCTGAACAGATCTTTATTGAAGCAACTTCCTTGTTAAAATTAAGTGTATACCTGCTTCTCCATCAGACCACAGACTGCTGGAGACCAAGCACTCTTATGAAAACCTGCCTGCACCTCCATCCTCACCGCCTGACTCCTCTACCCAGACAGAACTGTCATTTTTTTCTTTTAAGACCCTACTTTGCTATAGGTATATGTTACATACCTGTATTATAATGCCTATCATATCACACTCACTTTGATACCAGTCTTTACACAAAGGTAAGAACGTTATCATATTTAACTTTACACTTAAACTACCTTTGAATTGTAGGAACATAATACATATCAATGAATGAGTGAGTTGATCAGTGAATGAATAAATGTTATTTCAATTTCCTTCTAGTGTCCT
>NW_017732335.1:249554-257497 GCF_001890085.2 Hipposideros armiger | reverse complement strand
TGCTCTGCTAAGAACTGCAGCTAAACTTACATGTGTAGAGATTAAAGCAGGCCTACTGTGGCTTTTAAACATCAAACGGTGAGAGTTGTACATGACTCAAGTAAATTGCATGGTGCTGGGTCTTTTTTTTTTATTCTTCTTTTTCCCCTTCATGCTAGAAAACCCTTCTTTAACACTCTTCTTGTGACTGCTCTCCTCCATTCTCCTGGTGACGCCAGATACCCATTAGAAGTGATCAACACCCTATCTCCAGAGAACATGATGTAACCCACAGCACAGGGGTAGGTGGGAAGCAAAGATGGAAGTGGAAGGGTAGAGGCAGGGACAGAGAGAGACAGGAGAAATGTGAACTGACTAACTAAAGCTTCTCAGAAAAGGTCACATGTATTTCCTGACAGATAAAGATTATTTGCAGAAACAGTTCTGCTCTGCATCCCAAAATCTGATTATAAGCATGATCTGAATTTGATGCAGTTACTCCACATTAAAGAACATTTCCTGTGGAGACTGAGCCTTTGTTGGAGAGAAGAAACCAATGCTGAAGTGCAGCTGCTTCAATCAGATATGATTTATCCAAGAAAGGGAAGTCTAACTAACAAAAACTAAAGAAGCCTCATTCTGACACAATCCTTGGATCCTGGAATCTGAGTCCCAGAATCAGTGCGGTTGCTTGCTAATGAGGTCCCTGATGTGGCCACACTTGAACCTGTGTCTCTTCTCAAAAAACTTCATGTTCAGTTTCCCAGACAAAATGCAGTGAAGGATGTGTTGTTCTGTGTACAGTGAATGCTCAATAAATGCTGCTGACTTACCGGTTTAACAGAAAATTGTTTCCTGTGAGTCCAACAGGAAGGCTGAAAATGTGAAGGCAAAATGTATTTTCGTATTGTAGAAATTCCCAGAATTTAAACTCTAATTAGCACCCCATTGGCAGGACGCTAATTTGAAGTCATTGAATTAAACCACTTAACAGAAATCAATTGTTTTCTTAATATTTCTGAGATCTTTTCTTTTTTCTTTGTGTGCTCTGGATTTTCTATAAATCCTGGTATAGTCGTTCTGGTTTTCATATTCTTCAGGGAGTTCAGAGTAGCCTAACTTCATCTGTGTATTCACCCACTGCTCTAGTTACTGACTTTGTGTCCATTTCCACACAGGGAGGAGGGAGTTCGGGTGCCATTCATGAAGTCTGGCCTCCTCCCGCACCGACCCACTCTGTATTCTCTGCTTCCTGCTGCTTCTGCATTTGCTCTACACATCTCAGGAATGCACAGAAGCCTCGCAATGGGTTTCTTCCTCTATCGAAGCATGTAGGTCTGAGATGCTTACAACAAAATCCCATGGGCCTGTTTGGCTACAAGCGGACACTCACATATTTTCAGAATATAGCTGTTGCCTCAGTTTCCCTCAGGAGAGCAGTTTCTTAGAGACAAACAACAAACAGCTTGAAGAGATAGATGAAGATGAAGGCCAACAAAAGTAGTCTTTGATTACCATCTCCCCATGCACGCACACTTAGCCAGAGCTGATTCCAACCCTCTGTTAGAAAAATGGCCTCCATGATCAGCTCTTACAGTCTATCCTGGAGAACCCTGAGAAGTGGTCCACCTTATTCTCAAAGCCTATAGTTGTCAAGTTCTTACATTTGTGTTCATGGCCTCATTTCAAGTTTCCCAAACACAGTCAAGGTTAATGCAGTAGACAAGAACCACTGTATTCTGTGAAATGGTGGTTTTCTAACTTGACTAAGGAAAGCTAGTCATCCGTCATGGGACCCTTGCTCTCCTTTTGTCAACCATCACAAACATTTGTCCCAGGCCCTATCTTTGCAGCAATCAGAATCTACAGCTGTATTTGACATTTTGGAAAAGTCACAAGAGCAGCAATGTTCAGAAAAGTATCTGCCACAGATTCAAAAACTCTTCAAGAAATGCTAAAGATGTAATTTTCCTACTGGAATTCTATTTTTTTATGTTAATTAAACATACATTCTAATTAATTGAGGCCTAGAGCAGAGGTTTCCTTAAACTGTAGTACTGCTGTTGCAAAAACTATTATGTGGGTGTGCTGGTGAATCTCAAATTCTAGCTATTATGGGAAGAGCAGTCTATTAAAGTCATGCTATTTTTGCCATTCATCTTTTTAAAAAATTGTACAATACATTAGTCTCTACAAGGATTCACTTTTAAGCCTAGCAGAAGTTGTTAAGATATCACTCGCAGTACCATTTAAGTGCTTACTGCTGAATCTGTAGTGTTTGAACACATATTGAATTATGGCTCTGTCAAAGATGCACATCTCAGCCAAAGGGCAGTCGGGGGTGGGGTGGGGGTGGGCAGTAAGCCAGGAGGGAAAGCAGCAAAGTACCCCATCTATATTCATTTGTTTGTTTCTCCTTAAGTTGATTTTAACGTCAAAGTTTGCTTACACTTTTTAAACTATGTAACATATTTCAAAGAGACGGGCTCAATTTTCAAGTCAAACAGCAGATAATGGTGGCAGAGATGCCTGCAATCACAAAGGAACTATACATAAAGAGAACAAAATGCAAGTTAAACGTTGCATGAGCAGCCAGATGGAAATGAGATTTCAAATGGTCCCCTTACTACCTGGAACTCACTCAGCACTGTATATTTTTAGGATATTTTCTAGTCATTAAAATCACAGCATTACTATTAGCTCTATTATACATGTTCATCAGTTAATAAGAAACTAAAATATTAAGTAACTTGCTGTAGGCTACTTAGCAAAGTATAATAGTACAAAGATATAAATGGCCCTGTTCAGAGAACTAACATATTTTGCTCACTTTAGGAACATGGAATTCATTACCTACCCAAGATTTTGAAATTAGGGTACTGAGAGCCTAAAGAAAGTTGGGTTTTGAACTGAAGTTGTGTGAGGCAAAAGCATGGTCTGCCTTATTACTACTGTGTCATTAGCACCTAGCATAATGTCAGGACATTGAATGAAATAAAAAGATGAATGAATCAATGAAACAATCAATAACAAGCGGAGATCTCCGACCCATAGAAACTTGATGAGCACATGCAGTTAGAGTTTTAAGTAAGAATCTAGGAAACTTGGAGAACATGTTCTCTAGCTGGGGTTTTCCCCACCCAGTACATTCTTGTTTTTGTATCTGTCTTGAAAGTGGAGGGAAGGAGAATACTCCTGAAAGGACAGCATATCCGCATATGAGAAAAAGGATAAGCTGCATATGGATTAAAATCCATGAGACTTTATAACCAGATTTGGCTGTAACCTCTGAAAAGGGATGAACTTTCTGAGTTTCAGGCTCTGGAAGACAGAGCAACCATGATATACCAAAGAGAATCAGCAGAGCCAAGAATAATTGGAGAAATTGGACTTGAGAAAGCCAAGCTCCTTCAGGCCATTGCTGCAGTTGAATTTTGGGTCCATTTGCATACTAAGAGAATGCTAAGATCATTTTAAAGATGGCTGGCAGACTTGCCTTCACTATCAGCTCTCTAAAGGGGAGAGAGGTTAGATAGCTGGTCCTATATGGTGATGGGCTAGGGGTAGAAGTAGGAAGAAGGGGCATGAAGATAAAAATGAATGAGCACAAGAAGGAGAAAATTGTGTCACTGAGAAGAATGAAGGAAATAAGACATATCTAAAGACACTTAATCTGGATTCTTAATATTATGGGTCACAGAGCCCTTTGAGAATCTGACGAAAACAATAAATATTCAACCCAGAAAAATGTACCTATAAAAATATCCTGCATATTACTTCAGTTTCAAGCACCTTCTTAAAGCCATCCATGCAGAGAGCCAGGATTTCTGCATCAGATATCTACACAGACAACTCCATCTCTAACAGCTATGATTCTATAAAATATATTTTTGACCTGATTGTATTTTCAAGATGCTTGAAGTTCTATATATCACAAGCTGTTATTCCTCTTAAAATGCCAGCACAAAATTATCTTTCTGTCTTTTAAGTTTGCTTGCGAAAGCAAAGTCTGGAGATTTCCTAAACATAATTTAAGCCAAATATGTCAAAATTCCTAAATCATCATGGAGTGGTGAATGAGAATGGAGAGACTTTTGTCAGGTGGCATGAGTCTGAATCCCAGTGTACCCACTATGTGACCTTGGATAACTTACTACTTACTCTATGCCTCCTTCTCCTCATCCATAAAATAGAAATAATACTAGAACCTATTTCAAGGACCAAATGAGTTGTGATTACTCAATGTGCTCATATCTTTCAAATACTTAGAACAACGTTTAATATATTATGAATTCCCCATACATGTTAGACTGAGCATCATAATCATCATCGTTTGGCAGTGTTTGGGATCATCGTGTTTGAGCCCTGTTCATGGGAAGATGCTGCCTGAAGAGCCCTGGTTCACCTCTCAGCCAACATTTTTTGATCGCTAGTATGCTGTACTCACAGAGCTGCTCCAAAGCACTCTAGATTGTCTGGCCATCAATTCCTGCAATCTCTGTCTAAAACTTGGGGTCTGAGTACCAAACCCACTCCCCCCAGTCTTTAAGCTACTAGAAAGCCTGAGTTGAAGCAAGCTGTGGTTGCAATAATCACGGCCGTGTCCATGCCATCCTATGGCAACACCCATGAGTCTAATTAGTGTCCACTTAGCCGCCCCATGTATCACTTTAAAAACACAGGGTAAATGAGCTTGGTACCTTTTTTAAATTACTGCTCTGCTCCCTACTTTACGTTAGAGCAGTTTTAGTTACTTACTGGGATTTAAGGGCAGCCCAGAATTCATTTCACAGTTGGAAGGATAACATAATGTTGAACACTCAAAAGGTGTAAGACATTGCGAATATTGTCTTCACTCTAATAGCCCCAACCCCTGGAACTGAAGCACATGAGCAAAGCATTAAGTCATTTTCTGGAATCCTGCTGCTACTAGCTGACTCCACAAGCATGCACTTAGTAGTATTCTCCCTGGGCTGGCCACCCTGTGGCTGTAAACAGACACCAATCGAAGCCACATTAACTCTTTCAGCTGCACCTCCCCATTCTTGCCACTGAATAGAAGGTATAAAAGCAGCAATTTACTAAATGGTTTTGAATTACTCCCAACACTATTCTTGGAAAATGATGGTAAGCCTTAAAGGGTTTCAAAGAGGAGTATGAAAAAAATGTAACACTCAGGATTTGTGTTAGCAGTAAGAGCAGATATTGATTCTACGCAAGCTTTGTAGCAAAACATGTATATATTTGCTATTGTAAAAATAACCATATGAAAGAGTTTATGGGTGGAAGAGTCAAATGACACTAGTTAATTTGCTCAATGACATTTTCCTCCAAACCAAAGTTGTCAATTCCTATTTTATTACTTTTAAGTATGAATAAGGCATTAACCATGGCATTCGACTCAAAGTAACATAGACGACTTGTTGACAATTGTGAAAATTATCAGAATATAGTCAAATCCTCAGCAAGTATATATAAGCTATACAATGAATTAGTAGGACAAGAGCAGACAAACACTTTTATGGGAAATCAAAAATTGCTCTCATGGTTGCTGTTACCTCTTCCTGAATGTTACTTGAACCCTTAGAAATAATTACATCCCAGGTTTCTAATTCCCAGCTCCATAATTTGGCCAGTGTGTGGTGTTTGAAAGACCTTCACTTAGTATCTTTGAAATTTCATTAGAATGCTTTTACAGTCTCTCCCAGTTCATTAATAAAGGTTTTCTAGGAGACCAGTCATCTGGTCTCACAATAACCACTTCCTCCAGACTCAATAGAGGGTTATTTATCAGCAATCTTTGTGGTCTTTCAATCCTTTTTTATAGGAGTTTTTAATCCCTAGTAACTTTTGAACACAATGAACCTGAGAAAATCTTCAAATAGAGGAGCAGTTTATCTCCATTTAAAATAGACGTTTAAATTGCCAAATTTTGTGGTTTCATTGATCTTTCCCATCTTTCCTAAAGATAGCTCTATAAAACAAGAATCAGTCTTATATTACTAACAAACTAAAAAGCATCGAATGACAACAGAAGTGAATTTTAGACTATAGTTAGTTAGTCTGAACAGCTTTTATATTTAACTGGGAGCCCAAGGTCAAGTCATTAGAACTGCTCACAGAGTGGTTTCTTTCCAGGATTTATTTTTCCCCAAATATTTTCATATTTTAGTTATCTCTATAGTAAGTGTAGGTTTTTAAGGTGCAGCAATACATGAGTTCAAATATAGCATTGCTTGCAGAAAAAGGAGCTGCTGCAATCCTTCCATTTCCCAGGTACACAGCTGTCATTCAGTGAGGTTTCTTAAACAAAGGAGATCTTTTTAACAAGCATATATCTAGGTAACAACGAATGAAGTACTGCCTTGTAGTTACATATTGCATTAATTAATTTTAGGACATTATTATGAGTCAGACAAACTACACAGTTGGCGAAACAGTCTCCAAAAAGACCACCCTCACTTGAGACACTAGACACAAGTTTGAGGATCCCTAGGGCCTCCCTCGCTTCAGACCAGCTAGGTAAATTTAGGGATTCTCATGATCACCCTTAGGTTTGATAATTCACTAGACTAGACTAACTCACAGAATTCAGGAAAGCACTACACTTATAACTGCTATTTTATTATAGTAAAAATAGTAAAAGGATACAAATTAGAATCAGCCAAAAGGAAGAGCTGCAAGGTGGAATCTGGGAGGGGTACAGACATGGAGCTCTGGGCAGAATCTTCTGTGGAGTCCTGGGTGATGTTACCTCCTCCTGACTCTAATGTGTGATAACACAGAATGTGCCAACTGGGAAGCTCACCTGAGCCTTCAGAGTCCAGAGTTTTTACTGATTACAATACTGCCTTGGTAGCTGACCTTTAGCCACCAGCCTCTTCTGGAGACTCAGGCTACTATCTTTATTAGTCCTCAAGAAGTTCTAACAGGTTTGGCATATTCCAAAGACCCCATCATAAATCACACTGCTAGGCTGTCTTGTGGCAAAAGCCCCCAGGCAAACAAAGACCCTCCTATTAGACAGGACATTCCAGAGGCCTTAGAGATCCCCTCTCAGTAGCCAAGGGCAAAAACCAGCTTCTGTTTGGGTAGAGTTAATCCTTCACTATATACAGATATCATTATTGTCTAATGGAATGTTGGATATTGGATAAGAAAAGGATACTAGATAGAGTAAGGACTTGCAAAAGAATTTTTCCCAATATTCAAGAAGAATTACATGCATATGGTATCATAATAAGTTTTAACCAAGGTTCAAATCAAAATGAATCAAAGATGAAAAGTAGAGAAAAGCAATTAAAATTTGTTTAAAAATCAAGCACATGATTAAAATGGAAGAAATTAAAGGAAATTGAGCCTGGTAAGATAATATTAAGTGGTGAGTCAAAAACCTTCTCTTAAACCAAAATTAATTTTACCCAGCAGTTATTAATGAATTTATGCAGTTCACACACTTTATGAGGTAAGTCCCCAACTTACGAACATTCAAGTTGCGAACTTTCACAGATAAACGAACTCCATGCAATCCCCTATAAGCCAGTTGTTGTACTGTGCCACCATTTTAAGGTAACTGTAAAAGTAAAAATAGTTTATTTACAGCATTTTTGTGTGTGTGATTAGTTTTTTTATGCCTTACATTGTATATTTGTGTCAAAGGTGTATAAGACTCATTTTGTCAAACCTATGAACGAATCCGACTTACAAATGTTCTCCTGGAACAGAACTCGTTCATAAGTTAGGGACTTACTGTATTTCTAATACTGGTCAATATGAAAAACAGAGTTTCAGGGCTTCAGTAGAGAAAAGAACATTGGCATATGTGAGAATAAAGTATGTGACTGTAGCTGGGCCTTTTAACCAACTAACTGATAGAATCACAAATGTGTGGACAGCAAAAGATAATTCTTTAGAAATTAAAATATTCCTTGAGTGAAAAGATGATTCAACATTTGGTTAGCACT
>NW_017732335.1:244557-247450 GCF_001890085.2 Hipposideros armiger | reverse complement strand
TAGTATTTTAATAAATAACTTCTAGTCATTTCTGTTTAGTGTAATGAGTGGCGTATTGTTTTTATTTTTTCATTTTACTACATGTTCATTCATGTTGAATCTTGTTCTTTATTTCTTTTCATCTTCCATATTTTTGCTCTTTGGATCAAGATATGTTTTTTGTTTCCCCCTTGTTAACTTGGATGTTCCACTGTTTTTTCTCTAGTTCTTACCTTTTCTTTCCCAAATTTTTATGTGTGTGTGTGTGGGTGTGTGTGGGTGGGTGGGTATGTGTGTGTCTACTACTAAGAGGTATGATTTTTGCCTTATTTTTAACTTAGATACTAATAATACTCTTTTACTCTAGCCTTTAGTACTTTAGCCTTTTGTATTTAAACATTTAATATAATCTTTTATTTTGGCTTTATGTAAAAAGTCTGTACATATTTGGAATATGTGTTTTTATTCTTACTTTACTTACTTATAGTTTAAATCACTATTGTCTCATTTCACATTATTTAATCATCTACTGATAAAATTTCATAGACTCTCATCATTCGTTTACTAATAAAAGATGTAAGCTAACAGTTTACCTAGTGTTGAATAATACTTAACTTGCTGAAATAAATTACACTTTTTCATGGTGTAATATTATTTAAACACATTGCAGAATCTGATTCCTTTCAAAACAGAAACAAGTTTAAAAGTGAACATAGTACATCTTTTACTGCATCCCTGGCATTAGGTTGGCTTTGTGACTGAATTCTGGCCGATGGAAAGTGGATGGAAATGAAGTCATATCACTTCCAGACCTGCTCCCTAAAACCTTTCAACAATTCTCCAAGCTCTGTCTTCCATTGCCTTTCTGATGGATGAAGAAGAATCAAATGAAGATCCCCTAGGCTTTGAAAGAGAGATGAAGGAGCTACTAGACGGGTGTAGCCTAGATCCATAAATGAGTAAAACAGAGTCCCTCTACTTATTTGTACAAGATGGTGCAACTGGGGTTTTGATTGGTTTTTTTTTTTTATATAGCCTTACCCAAACGTGACAATCTAGGTTTTATTGTGCAACTAATCATAGAAAACTGAATTAAGAAACAATGTTCNGATGTAATACAACTTTAACTTATAGAGAACTTCTAAAATAAAATAAAGTTTGTGTGTGGATGTGTGTGTGTGTGGTTCTTTTTTTTGGCAGGGAGGTAAGTAAGATAAGTAAGAACTGAATGAATTTCAGATCTAAATTGGAATCACATAACTCTCTGGAGACCTTGAAATTCCACAAATTAAAAGTAAAACTCTCAGATTAGATATAAAGTAAGCCAATGTTAAATAAACTGTCTAGGTTAGAGAAAAACCTTTATAACAAATTTCATAAGGAAGACTATTAATAAGCATTAATATTTTAACATTACTTCTTTAATAAAATTTTTATAAAAAGACATCCAGGTACTTTTGGAAAACAAAGTAATAACAAGTAAGCAAAATAAATGTTGAATTGATATTTTAAAGTCATTGAAGAGTCTAACCAACACTCCTACATCTTTTATTAAAAGTTCAAGCAATTGAATAATTTATGCATCTTTCAACATTTTCTCAAACTTATCCAAGAAACTGATAGTTAGAAAAATATTTCATAGCTTAGTAAAGTCAATCTGAAAATGTCAGCAACTGAATATAACAAATGTGTTTCTTGGCTTAAAGATATTTCCAGATGATAAATGCTCTTTCTGGTCTTATCATACAGAGAAACTTGATATGATTTTATGAGCTTATCTTTATGTGGCATGCACTATAAAGAAAGTTCCATAGCTTAAAAGAGAGTATAATTTTGCTTAAACCAAATCTTCTACCACTCCTCATCTCATCCTCCCAAAGAAGCTCAAATGAGTTTTAAAAGTTCAAGAATAATTTAATAAATGGAAAGATATACCATGTTCCTGGAAACACTCAGTATTATGAAGCTCTCAATTCTCTGTAAGTTAATCTATAAATTAAATTTAAATCCATTTAAAATCCCATTAAAATTCTTTATCAATTTAATGAATTAATTCTGCCATTCTTTTTCTAGAGGAATCAGGAAGTTTGTGAAAAACTAGAATTAAGAGAAAAGGACTATGCCACGATGATAGCAAATCAAATGGTATCATGAAGCTATAGTAATACATCCCAGTTTCTACTTCAAAAAATTCTATAAATTTTGCACATGTTTTTATAATGAGCATGAATTCATTTTAAAATAAAAATATCAATAAAGACTATTTTTAGGATTAAAAAATTCAGTTTGCTAATATTTCATTATTTGCACATCTTTTTTCATAAGTAAGATTAGTTTATAACAGTGTTGTCCAATAGAAATATAATGTGAGCCACATACATAATTTACATTTTTTAGTAACAAGATTAAAAATATAAGCAAATGAAATTAATTTTAGTAATATATTTAATCCAATCAACTAAAATGTTATATAAATGTAATATATCAACATGTAATCAATAAAAAAATTAATAAGATAATTCATTCTTTATTTGTCCTAAGTCTCTAAATCTTGTGTATTTTACACTAGAGCACATCTCAATTTAGATGATAATATTTCATCAGAAGTACTTATCTATATTTAGATTTCATAAAATTTATGGTTAAAAAGTAGATTCACATGACCAAGTCACTGCAAGCATACTTAAGGTTTTCCAATAATTGAATCAAGTGTCAATTTTAAATTTAAATTAATCAACATTACAGAAAATTAAAAATTCAATTCCTCAGTAGCACTAGCCACATTGCAAGTGTTCAATAGACACAAAAATGGACAACACAAGTCTATGTCCTTGTTTTCCTTTATTGACACATTCTTTGGGGCTATCAAGGTTATGCTTGTCTCACAAAATGCACTATGTAGTCTTACCTCTTT
>NW_017732335.1:238006-239522 GCF_001890085.2 Hipposideros armiger | reverse complement strand
TTCTGAGTTTAGATCATTTCAAAAGAATCCTTATTCAGTGAGATCCCTGTCATCACATAGTGCCATTTTCTTTATTTTTCCAGCTGTCCCGATGAACATTTCATATTTCTTAGATCGTAATAATATCATTAGTAATAATGGTATCACTTCTTTGGGGACTTTTATTTGGAAAAATTTTGTAGTAATTCAAATATCCTAATTTCTTGTAATCTTCAAAAGCAACTTCTTTTCTAAAACCAATATATTGAACAAAATGCTATAAAGTAGAATGTTTCAAATATTAATGTATCTCAAGGACGTAAAGATAAAAAGGACCCACATTTATTTAATTTTGACCCCACTCTCTTCCTACAAGCAGTTAAACCACAGCAGACATAAAACCTTTTTACAAAGCCACCCTTGATTTTTAAAGTCTTTTAAGAAAAGTTAAGAGGCAAGACAAACCAATTGCTTTATTTCTGGCCAACTGAGCAGCGATAACCAGAGGATGGTCATTAATCATCAACAAATTACAAAGAAATCACCATGCCAAGTCAAAGGTAAAATCAATTACAATGACAATTAAAGAACTCAAACATCAAACTCAAAGCTCCTACAGTTAATAAGCAGCCTAATATGACTTTATAGGGAATTCAAGCATAGAAGTTTCCATAATGCTAAAATACAAAACTAGATTTAATGAAAGGACATAGAGCAATAATTTATATGGTAAGTTGGAGGGGAAAAAAGCCTCCTATGGCAATAAAGTGGACAGTTATTTGATCCACTGTTTTATCAATCAATTATTCATATTGTAGAAAGTAGTGGTGAGTGCATATTGATTACAGTGCTTTTGCTGCAATCAAATCTTTGTGAAGAAAATTTCATGCATTCTTCCTTGATGTTGCCATCTAGCACCAAGGCTAAATAAAATAACAGTCTCACAGTTATAGGGCTGAAGGACAATCTTATCATTTCATGCTGTCAGCCGTATCTTTGAACTCTTTGCTGACCTTCAGATGAAATCACCCAAGTGAGAAAGTCCAGAGAAGGGTAGAGTTTTACAGACCTGTATATTTTCCCAGGTGAGTTATATTTTCATTCACATTTCTCCCACAGTCAACCAATATGAATGTTTCTTCTAAGATTCTGAAATAAGGGAAACTTCCCCCAATGAGGTCAGTAGAGAAGAGCAGCTCTTGCCTCTGTGGCCCCTAGTTGTTTAGGAGCAGGTTAGGAACGTTCATATTCATTTATCATAGCGGAAAGGTGCAGCCATGTTTCTTCCCCTTAACCTACCCTATGTAAGCATCTTCCTAAAAGAAATAAAATTTTAATAACATTTGGTGAGATTATCACACTAGATACAGATCTGGTAAGGAAATCAAAATAGCTGTGTTTTAATGCCTGTCTTATTACTGGTTGAGTGATTGGTCCTGGATTAGTTATTTAACAATCTTTCTTGTAGTATTTTTTTATCTCTAAAAAGGGGGGGGGAGATCATTTCTATGTATTATGCAGTGAAGTTGAACAGATA
>NW_017732335.1:229053-232811 GCF_001890085.2 Hipposideros armiger | reverse complement strand
TTTGGAGACTATTACCTCTATTTTTCACTTTCTTCCTAGTCCTCCCTCCTTTATTCCTTCTTAAGCCTACTTTTCCCTCAAGATTGTACTGAGATGGTATGCCTAATATGGCAAGTTAGGATAAAAATGACAGTCCTATGTTCTGCAATAAAACTGTGAAAATCACCTTTATCATATGTATTATAATGCACTATATCATCTTTAACAGAAATTGAGGCTACAATCCATGTGATGGTCTTTTCCCCAGAAAAGTGCTTTTGTTCAATAAATGTAGCTTACAAACAATAGTCAGGCCTACTGAAGCATCAAAAATACATACATACATACATGTATACATACATATAAACATACATACATACATACCAAAGAATAAACTTAACCAAAGAGACAAAGTAGTTGTACACTGAAAATTATAAAATGTTAATGAAATAAATTAAAGAAGACATAAATGGAAAGATTTCTTATGTTCATGAATTAAATGACTTAATTTTGTTAAAATGTCAATAATATTCAAGCTACCTACTGATCCAATGCAATTCATATCAAAATCCAAATAGTACTTTTTGCATAAAATTTAAAAATCTATCATAAAATTCAAATGGAATCTCAAGGAACCCTGAATACCCAAAACAATATTGAAAAAGTGGAGCAAAGTTGTTGGTCTCACATTTCCTGATTATAAAACTTATTAAGAAGCTACAGTAATCAAAACAATGTGGTACTGGCATAAAAAAACAAAAACAAAAACCTGACATATAGACCAATGGAATAGAATAGATATCCCAGAAATAAACCCTTCTATTTCTGGTCAAATGATTTTTGACAAGCGTGCCAAGATCATTCAATGGGAAAAGAACAGTCTTTTCAACAAATGGTATTGAAAAAATTGGATAGCCACATGGAAAAGAATAAAGTTAGAGCATTACCTTTCATCACAAAAATTAACTCAAAATGGATCAAAGACCTAAAAATAAGAGCTAAAATCATAAGACTTTTAGAGAAAACATAAGGNTTGTCTGTGAAGTGAGGATGACAATAATACTCTGTACTGTTATTCTGAGGATTAAATGAGGCAGGACATGCAATTTGGTCAAGCCAATAAAAAGCTGTCAATAAATATCAGCTACTATTCTTAGTATTAACATTACCAATTTAACATCAGTATGCAGAGAAATAGATTCTTATGTACTTGTATTCGTATAAGCTATTCAAGTTCCATCGTTTTAGAAAAATTCCAAATTTACTCTTCTTTTATGGGAAAGTTTTATATTTAAAAAATGTTGAAGAACCCCTGGATGTATGACTGGTGAATATACATTCCGTTAAAATGCAAGCTTTCTGTCATTCTGACCATCTTCTTAAAACTGAAGATGTTAACGTTCCATATATGGATTGTAAGCTTTTATGGTAATTGGTGACTGAAATCTGGATAAACTTTACTCTCCCCCCTCTTACCAAGATTCTCTTTTTGTGAAATCTATAAAAACTTCCATCTAATGTTTACTTTGTCTCTTCCCTCCAGCCCAATTAACTTCCTCCCATGGCCATTCTCGAGGTCTTAGCTTTGCATTATGCATTTTCTATAGGTGGTAAATCTGCCCATGCGTTTCCTTGGGTGTGTAGTACAAAGAACAGGGATTTTGATGGCAGACTGGCCTCAGTTAAGAGCTCTGGTTTGGCTGATTATCAGTTGTTTAAATATAGACTGAATTTCATGTTCTTCATCTGTAACACAGTAATTCTTGAGAATCAAATTCTTTAATTATATTGAGCACAAAGCCTGACATACGAGGTGCCTGATAAACTAGTTCTTTCCTTTATTTTAGTGTTACTTTCTTACTTTATTTTAAACTCCTGGAGGGAATGGTAAATTGCCTTGTATGNCTGATTCCAAAAAAATGATCTTAGGATAACAATTGAAAAATACTGTATAAACTAAATGCATAGTACATGTAAACTTAATTGACTATATCACTAATATAATAATACTAACTTTACAAATTATCAATAGGCAGTTACACTTAAGTTAAAAAATCCTTTTGAGCTTCTGAAAAGGGTTGCTATTGTCATTTTCATTCATTTTATACCTTGGAAACTCATTGCATGGATAAAATTCCCTTTAACGACAAACCTATCCTCAGATTCGGTTTACTGAGAACTTAGCAATGACCCTGGTACTCTCAGTTTGCCACTACATCTCACTCAATGCTCTATCCACTACCTGCAAATCTCCACACTCCCTCAGCTTTATTCACCCTCTGTAAAAGTAATTTCACTGTTTGAGTGATGAATGTCCCCCAGTTTGCAACAGTTTTCATCTCTTTTTTAGCTACCCATGAGAAGAGAATGTGTTTGAAAATGTCTCAAATAGCAGCAGAACTAAAGATCAAGCTTCTCTTTGTCCTTGTAGAAAAGAAGCCCATTCAGCCACATTCTGAATTAAATGCATTGGATGGGAATTCTGTTGGGTTCCATGGTACTTATGGACTAGGTATTTTACACATATTCACTCACTGGCTTTAAGCTAACCCTAGGAAGTAGCTAACATTATCATAATCATATGACAGATGACACACTGAGGCTCAGAGACGTCCAAAGTCTCATGCAAGGCCATTCACCTCGATAAGTGTCAGAGGTGGACATGGAACTCAAGTCTGACTCACTCTAAAACTCATTTTCGTTCTTCTCTGTGAATGTTTCTCATAGTAAGAATGAGAAATTATCACTTTTAGGTTTCTACTAGGAAATGTTAACTCTGGATGGTTTAAAATAATTCTCAAGCTCTTCCTATACTTAGAAAAGATCTGATACCAATCTGAAGTTTGTTTATGCAAATAGACTGGGCATAAAATTACTTCCGTACAAAGCCCTTCAAACTGGCAGTTTATCAAGTGGGTAAGGGGTGGGGTGGGTAACATAAACAAACCTTTCACTCATTTAATAGACACTGATTGGCTACTAAGTGCCAGGCACTATTTTAGCACAGGGCAATAGATCAGCAAACAAAACAGAGGAAGATCTCTGCACTCAGAAGGCTTACATTCTAATAGTAAAAGGCAAAAATAATCAACATAATAAGTAAATTACGTCACGTGCTATAGATGGCAGGTGCTATGGAATAAGGAAAAATAGAGCAAGGTAAGAAAGACTGGGAGTGAAAGGGAGCGAGCAGGAGAAGGACCTGATCCAGTGAGCTTGGTGAGAGGCAATGGAGAGGAGGTAGCAGGGGAAAAAGGTCCCAGAAGAAGCAGAGAGAGTCAGATGGCATAAGACCTCATAGGCTTTGGCTTTTACTCTTAATGAAGTGGGAAGTCATTTCAGGGCTTTGAGCAGAAAAGTTACAATCTGACTTACATTTCTAATAATTACTCTTGCTGTTGAGAATTGATGGAGGGGAAGCAGAGGCAACACACGGTGAACAGATATGAAAGTGGGTAAAAGGCTATTGCAGTAGTACAGAAGATAGGTGATGGTACCTTAAATCAGAGGGTCGCGGTAGAGGTATTAAAGGGTACTGGATTTTGAAGTAATGTCAATAGAATTTCCTGATGGATTAGATATGGAATGCAGGAAAAAAAGCACATAGCAAATGACTCCAGGGTTTGGGCTGATCAATAGGAAAGATGAGTGCCATTAACTGAAATGGATGCACACAGACCAGCTCTGGGGCATAAATCACATGCCTAGTTTGGGTGGTTAAATTTAACATCCAAGAGGAGATACTAAATTGGGCTGTACACAAGTCAGGAGTGCTAAAG
>NW_017732335.1:226992-228128 GCF_001890085.2 Hipposideros armiger | reverse complement strand
TACCTTTAGGAGTTTAAATGCATATAGTCTATAATTACATAGATTTCATCACCCCCCTGTTCCCCACCCCACCCTCCCAGAGTTGATCATCACTACAAACCAATTCTGGTCCCCTTTTCCTTTAAGGATCAGCGATAGGGCTAGGGCAAATTATAAAACCCAGTAAAAGTAAAGATGCAATGGAATGGCTATGCAAGTATATAACTGGCGGGCGGGCATATAAGCTGATTCAAGCTTTGGGGAGGAAACAGTGGTCCTGGAGTTTGTTGCCTCTGGTCCTCCAGTGCTCCTGGTTTTCCGTCAGCTGGCTCCCACTGTCCTGAGCTGACTGCTACTGTGTCTCTGGGTTAGAAGATGCATGGGATAGAATGGATGTAGGCAGAGTCCAGCTGGTCTTCCCATCAAGCCATGATTTTTCCAATTCCACGCTATTTATTTTTTCTATAGTATGCACAGATATTTTTTTCTTTTTTTAGGTAACTGTATGTATCAGTCAGGGTCCCTGCAGGAAACAGATGGCACAAACTGGACAATTTGAGGAAAGTTTAATAAAGGAACTATTTAGAAACCACATGAGCTGCGGTTTTGTCTAATAATTAAATCCTAGCTTCACTTCCGTACCACCCTTTCAACTCTTGCCGGTGCCTCCCTTTGTCTAAAACAACCTGAAACCAGGGAGATGCCCACTGATGCCAAGCAAATGGGTTACCTGCTGCTCAGACAAGACTGGCTATATAATTTAGTGTCCAGTGCAAAATGAAAATGTAGGGCCTCTTTTTTGAAAAATTGTTAAGAATTTCAAGGCAGTGACAGCAAACCATTAAACCAAATGGGAGGCCCTTGTGGGAGCCTGGGAGACTGCATAGGTCCCTTGCCCATGAAACTAGTCTGTTCCCAGGACTCACAGATGCATAAGGATAGAGAGGAACCTGAAGAGCAAATTAAAGGCAGCACACCTTGTGTTGTCTTAGTTAGGTTACTTAAGTATTCTAAACTGCAGTTTACTTGTCTGTGAAGTGAGGATGACAATAATACTCTGTACTGTTATTCTGAGGATTAAATGAGGCAGGACATGCAATTTGGTCAAGCCAATAAAAAGCTGTCAATAAATATCAGCTACTATTCTTAGTATTAAC
>NW_017732335.1:222031-222717 GCF_001890085.2 Hipposideros armiger | reverse complement strand
TCATATCAGGTGGCCCTGGGCAGGGCACAGGCTGTGGCTAAACTTGGCCTGCAGTGGGGCCCCTTCCAGGAGGCCCTGGGGCTGGCATGCCCAGTGGCCAGCTTTGGACCAAGGCAGAGCATCACCTGGCTGCCTCCAAGGATCACGCACCCAAAGGGCAGACTGGGCAGGCACCCAAGCTCCACTAAAGTGAACCCTGCTCTGTGGGGTTGGCCCTTACAAGATAGCTCCTCCACCATAGTCACAGCCAGTCCTCACAAGCAATCAGCCTGATTGTCAATAACTCCCACTGATCTGCAAACAGCAACCAAGGTACAACTATAACAAGAAGACACACAAACCACACAAGAGACACACATCTGGAGCACCCAGCTCGATGACGAGGGAGACTGCACCACTGGGTCCACAGGACACCTACTACATAAGGCCACCCTACTAAGACCAGGAGACATAGCACCTACATAGAAACAAGCACAGGGAAGCAGCCAAAATGAGGAGACAAAGAAACATGTCCCAAATAAAATAACAGAAAAAAGCTCCAGAAAAAGAACTTAACAAAATGGAGACAAGCAATCTACCAGATGCAGAGTTCAAAATACTGGTTATAAAGATGCTCAATGATCTCAGGGAGAACTTCAACAAAGAGACAGGAGACATAAATATGGAGATAGAAAATATAAAAAGAA
>NW_017732335.1:204407-220016 GCF_001890085.2 Hipposideros armiger | reverse complement strand
ACAATCAATAATATTGTAATATCTATGTATGGTGTCAGATGAGTACTAGATTTATTGGGGTGACAGATGGGAGGAGGATTGGGAGACACAGTAAAAAAGGTGAAGGGATTAAGAAGTACAAATTTGTTGTTACAAAGTAGTCATGAGGATGTAAAGTAAAACATAGAGAATATAGTCAATAATATGGTAATAATTATTTGTAGTGCTAGGTGGGTATTGTACTAGTCAGGGGGATCACTTCTTAAATTATACAAGTGTCTAACCACTATGCTGTACACCTGAAATTAATATAAAATAATAATGAGTGTCAAAATAAAAAAAAGGAATGAAAGTAGGATCTCAAACAGATATCTGTACACCCATGTTCATAGCAGTATTATTCACAATAATCAAAATGTGAAAGCAATCCAACAGTCCATCAGTATATGGGTGGATAAAAAAAAAAAAGAAAGAAAAAAAATTCTGACACATGCTACAATATGGATGAACCTTGAGGACATTATGTTAAGTAAAATAAGCCAGTCACAAAAAGATAAATGCTGTATGATTCCACTTACAAGAAGAATCTAGAGTAGTCAAATTCATAGAGGCAGAAAATAGAATGGCGTGATTGTTAATTTTATGTCAACTTGACTGAGCTGCAAGGTGCCCAAATATTTGGTTGAACATTATTTTGGGTGTGTCTGTGAAAGTGTTTCTGAGTGTGATGAACATTTGTATCCCTAGACTGAGTAAAGCAGATGCCCCTCTTCAGTGGGGGTGGGCCTCATCCAACCCATTAAAGGCTTGAATAGAAAAAGCCTGAGTTGAAGGGAGAATTCATTCTCTCTCCGCCTGTCTTCAAGCTGGAACATCAGTTTTCTCCTGCTTTGGACTCAGACTCGGACTGGGACTTGCACCATTGACCCTCCTGAGTGTCAACTTGCTGACTGCAGATCTTGGGACTTTTCAGCCTCATAATCATATGAATTAATTCCTTATAATAAATCTCCTTTTCTATTGGTCCTATTTCTCTGGAGAATCCTGATTATAAAAGTGGTGACTGGGAAGAGAAAGCAATGGGGAGTTACTGTTGAATGGGCATAGAGTTCAATTAACAAAACAAAAAGAATTCTGGAAGTGAATGGTTGTGGTGGCTGTACAACAATGTGATTGTATTTAATATCACTAAACTGTACACTTAAGAATGATTAAGATAGTAAATGTTATGTTATGAGTTACTACAATTTCAAAAAATTTAGTCAATTCTACTGAGCAAACATCATTTGGTTCTGCTTAAACCAACAATTTTCACCCTTTACAGTCCTAAAAATTAATGATCCCAAAAAACTTTTGTTTATATGGATTATATCTGTTGATGTTTATCATATTAGAGATTAAAACTTAGAAAATTTTAAATATTTACTAATTCATTTTAAATAAATACATCACATGCAAACATAACACATTTTATGAAAATTAACTATATTATCCAATATATAAGTAATTTAGTGAGAAAAGTGGAGTTGCTTTTTTTTTTTTAATCTTTTTATTGGGTTGTCAGAACAGTCATGATGCATGTTTGCAATAGATGGCACTAGTTCATTTTGGGAGGTACTAGAGTTATTCGCATCTATGTTATTGCTATGTCATTTTACAGCTTCATTTTAAAAAAATTGAGCGATTTGGTTGAGTTTTGGAGATTTTACAACAAGTTGAACATAGAAGACCAAACTGTGCATTTTTGCCATATTTTACTATTTTACTTCCATAAAGAGAAGAACGAGCGTCAAGCTTGTGAAAAGTAGTATAAAGTTTATGGTGACAATGTCCTACAAGAACGTCAGTGCCAGTGATGGTTCACGAAATTCCGTGCTGGTGATTTTGATCTCAACAACGCTCCTTGGTCAGGGAGGCCCACAGAGGTTGATGACGACAAAATAAAGGCATTGATCAAGTCAAACCCACGTTACACGACACGAGAGATTGCAGAAACATTGACATCCATCATTCAAGCATTCACAACCACCTGAAGAAGCTGGGATACCTAAGCAAGCTCGAGTTCCTCATGAACTCAAAGAAGTTCATTTGATGGCGCGTGTAAACATCTGCAACATGCTCATTAAACGTGAGGAAAATGATCCTCTTTTGAAATGATTGATAACTGGTGATGAGAAGTGGATTTTTTACAACAATGTGGTATGCAAACGGTCTTGGTCCCAACATGATGATTCGCCTCAAAACGACATTGAAAGCAGACATTAATCAGAGGAAGGTTATGCTCTCAGTGTGGTGGGATTTTAAAGGTGTAGTGTTTTTTGAGCTCCTACCAAGGAACCAAACAATCAATTCAAATGTATACTGTCAGCAATTGGGCAGTTTGAACGAATCCATCATCCAGAAACATCCAGAGCTTGTTAATTGTAAAGGAGTTGTGTTCCATCGCGACAATGTGAGACCACACACAAGTTTGATTACCTGTCAAAAATTATTGAAGCTTGGATGGGATGTGTTGTCACACCCACCATACTCGCCGGACCTTGCATCATCAGACTTCCGCTTGTTTCGCTCTCTTCAAAACTCCTTGCGTGGTATAACGTTCAATTCAGATGAGGCTGTAAATCAGCACCTTGTTCAGTCTTTCACAAAATACAGTTCCTTCTATGAACAAGGAATTATGAAGCTCACTGAAAGATGGCAAAAGGTTATCAAACAAAACAGGCAATGTATCATTGATTGATCTTTGTTCTTTATATTAATAAATGACCTTTGAAAAACAGACAAAATACGTCATGACTTTTCTGACAACCCAATAGATATCTTCATATTTGTTCTATATTCAATTTGTTAGAATATGTTATTTTGGTTGAAGTATATAAAGAATATCCAGCCTCATACAATAATATAGTTGGAAGGAGAATTTAAAAGTCCTTTGAGATAAGTTTGGATATTGTTCTTTGATACTACCCTCAAATTAAACCAATAATAGTTTCCTAAAGTTAAGCTGCAATGTGGTATCTAAAACCATACCAATGAACTTTTTATACTGTTAATATTAAGTTCATTATTAAGGTCCAATATGGCCCTTGAAATAGATCTTTTGTCCTTGCATGGTAATATCATGCATTTTTCATTTAAAAAATATTGGTTCACTGAGTTATCACTGAGCTCTTTCAAATGTTGACACATTTATTCAATATTAAAAAAACACATTCATTAAAATCACCACTAACCTCCTTAAAAAGTCTTTAATTGTTTAGAAAGTGGATACAAATTTTACAAATTTCTAATTTTCACTTGAAAGCTCATTTTATCTTTAGCAACAAATACCATCAGTGATGTTCTCTGAATTGACAGGTTCATTTTGTTCAAATTTGAAAAATGTCCGCCAAATACCTAAGCCTGAATAAACATAGTTTGTCTGTCATTCTTTCATTTAGAAAATTGTATTCTATAAAACAGTGGTTGGTTCAGCTTGCAAATCAAGCACACAAGTTCTTTTCCTCTAAACAATCGCCATACTTTGGTACTTTGGTGTGCAGTAGAAGGGTTTTTATACCTGTTTCCCATTTTGTCATGCAGAATATTATGGTGTACACTCAAAGGTAAAGATTTAACACATTTAATAAATTTTACTGCTTCACTAAGAGCATTCTAGATAAAAAAGATTGTTTTTTTTAAATGTGAATATATTTTTTAATGTCCTGAAGAATGCAATAACTATTTGTACACTTTGGTGCCATTACTTTGATTTGTGCTAAGGTACTGGTAGTTTTTGCTTTTGCACCATTAGTATAAATGTCAATATAGTGAAAAAAGACAACCAAATATTAATGTTTTTTAAATGTGCTTTTAACCTCACAGACCCTCAGAAAGGGCTTCAGAGACCTCCAGGGATCTGCTAACCACACTTGAAAACTACTGGCTTAGACAATCTAAGAACTTTTAATACTTCTTAATATCAAACTGACTTCAGAATTAAAGAAATTTCTTTTTCAAGTAAAGATAAACTGAAATTAAATCCTCCAGGTGCCTTCATTTATGTGAAAAGAAACGGAAAGTTGATAAAGAGATGAAATTACTTTCTCATCACCAACCAGTATTAGAACCTGGACAGCATGACTGACTGCACTGGGTGATATTTCCATCCTTGTATATTCCTTAAAATATTCCAGCTCAGTGTGGACAACTCTCCAAGATCACAAAGAAAATTTTTCAAGAATTTAGTATTTCCTACAGGTGACATGTGACTGTAAACCTACCAGATTCACTTTTGTATTTCCATTTACTGGTGAGGCCAGCTAGGACTCTGAATTATAATCTTTAAATTATTCTCTATCATCCACATATGACAGGATAAAAGGATAGGCACCATGAAAATACATAAATTGATAATTACCAAGGAGAGTTATGGACACACAACAACTCATAAGGTGGTCAGTGAAGGCATTTTTGAGGAGATGATTATTTTATTTGACCCAAAAGGACAAGACAGTGGCAGGCATAGAAAGACCATGGCAAGAATGTGTGACACAGTTGGAAAGGCAAGTCCAAAAGACCTGAAGCAGGATCAAGTTAAACTATTTAAAAAACCAAATGGCAATAAGGTGAGAACACTGTACGTTGAGAGTAAAGA
Source organism: Hipposideros armiger (assembly GCF_001890085.2). Lineage (NCBI taxonomy): Eukaryota > Metazoa > Chordata > Mammalia > Chiroptera > Hipposideridae > Hipposideros > Hipposideros armiger. Next base: position 215,401 of record NW_017732335.1, on the reverse strand, counting down.
GGGATAATTAGGGTCTATCCATGAGCCATTAGAAAGAGTTTAAATAATTTTATTCTAAGTACAACAGCAAGCTACCATAATATTTTAAGAAAATGAAATAATCTATTTAAAATAAGGTCTATGAAGCAAAAAGACCGTGCTAAACATCATGTATCTTCTTCCAGAAGACTAAAAGCCTACATCTGATAAGCATGAAGGTTTAGGGTTGGAATGCATTAGGAAATATCACCACTTCTTTAAATACGTATGGTAGGCTAAATAATGGCCCCAAAGATTTCTGCTTATTAATCTCTGGAACCTGTGAGTATGTTTTATTACATGAAAAAAGAGATTTCACAAATATAATTAAAGCTAAAGACCTTAAAATAGATTACCCTGGATTATCTATGTGGCCCCAATGTAATCCTATGAGCCATTAAAAGCAGGGAATTTACTTGGCTGGAGGCAGAAGAAATATAGCAGAAAGGTCAGTGAGATTTAAAGCATGAGAAGGACTTGAGAACACCATCGCTGGTTTGAAGATGAAAAGGGCAATGTGATGAGAAATGTAGGCGAGGCTTAAGGAGCTGAGAGACGTTCCCACCTGACAACCAGTAAAGAAACAGGGGCCTCATCCCTAAGACCACAAGGAACTGACTTCTGCCAACAGCTTAAATGAACTTGGAGATGGATTTCCCCCCAGAGCCTCCAGATGAGAACCCAGACCGGCTGACACCTTGAGGTTGACCTTGTAAGGCCCAAAGAGGGAGCTCACTCAAACCCAATCTGGTTTACAGAACTGTGACAAAATAAATTAGTGTTGTTTTAAGCTGCTCTGTTTATGGCAATTTTTTAGGCCACAACAGAAAACTAATGAAAATGGTTTTAATAGGTAGAGAGAAGTTTAAAAACATAAAATTTGGTGTTTTTATTATAAAACTCAAGATGGCAAAGTGGGTGGTTTTACTCATCTCCCTGAATCTTAGTTTGTTAAATAAAATGAAAAAGAACCTCTATGTTCAATAAAACCAAGAAACATTGTTAACACCAAATCACAAACTATAAAGAATATATAATAGTGAAACTTGACCAAATTTGGGGAGATTGTGAAAGCTGCCAAAAAATATTGAAAAAGGTACAGGTTTCTCTAAAAGTAAGTTAAGCTGTCCCAGAAAACCCTACCAGCAATTCTTTACTGCAGTCTCAGAATGCTATGGTGGAAATGGGCGGCAGGACAATCAGCATGAGTCTATACAAATCCTGTTCTATTCATTCCACAGGGTGACCATCTAATCCCACGCGAAGTCTAAGGGATCCGTCATTGCATTTGTGCTCAAGTCCTACACTAGCAACATTAGCCACCAGGACCATGAGAAAAGTGTAACAAAAAACAGATGAAATATTTATACCAAAAATAGAATTAGAAAACAAGAAATCTTGAGAAAAATAATTTAGGTTTAATAATGGAACAAATAGAAGGGATATTAAGCAGAGAATAAAGAAACAATAAAAAGAGATATAAAGTTACCTGGCAGAACTAAGGTAAGAAGTAGGTGACAATAAACCACACAGAAATGAAGGGAATATTAGAAGTTGAAATAAATAGGTTGAATGCTGCTGAAAATAGGATAAGGCATAAAGCTAGAGAAAGAAACACAAAATGAAATAGAAAAGAACAAAGGTATAAAAGTAAAAAGAATATGATAAATATGGGAAACAGAAAAAGAGCTATAACGGGTGTTTCTAAAGAAGAAATCTCAGCAAATGGGTTAGAAATTTAAAATATTAAAAAAAATTTCTAAAATTGTGAATTATGCTGATTAAAAATAAATTGTATATTCCATTTAAAAACCTATAAGAATGAACACTGTCAATTAGAGAAAGAAAGGCAAGAGATAAAATAGTACAAGCTTATGGTTTTATTAAATTTCATAGGAGGGAATCAGTGAGTAATGTTAAAGCTTGACCAAGCTATTAAAGAATAAGAATAGCCTATAAACACACCAAATATAAGGGAAAATACAGATACATGCATATTTACACACACACACACACACACACACACACACACACACACACACACACACCAAAGAAAATATTGACAACATAGGGAAATATATTTTTTAAAAAAGGAGACTTCCATTTCCAACAATTTAGTGCCACAGACAGTATGAAAATGTCAATAAAATATTCATAGATGCCAAAAATAAGTGTGACAAGCATTACTCTAAATTATAACTAAATCCATATGAAAATAAGGGAATACCTCAGTGGCCACAAGAGGAGGAGCCGAAACCACAGAACTAAAGTAGCCCTGGAGCCATGGCTGCCCTAGATATTTCTGGATACAAGGACCCTACAACCTGGGTGCTAAGGTCCATGTCAGGGACCAAAGATGGGGCCTTGTGCCCAAGTAAGGTGGGAGGCTGGGCTCCTGCACCCCTTTACTGAGCCAGCTCTTTTAATAAGAGTAAGCTAGCATTAAAGCCGCCTGCCCGAAAAGGGAATGTATGAATAAATGTGTCTGTTTCAGCCTCATACATTTAGAAAGTAATGTCTAGAGAGAGTTCCTAACCATAGATCTGCCCTCAAATTGGTTTAGAGTTCCCAAATAAGAACAGTAAGTTAAAGGGATACTGAAACCCGAGGGCAATCCAGTCCATGGCTTGTGTTTCCTGAGCCCTTCAGTCAATAGACCAACACAGGAGTCGGGCTATAGGATAGGCGTTTATTATCAGAGCAGCGGTGATCTGAGAAGCCAGGTTAACACCTTCAGGACTGCCTTCACATTCTCAGACTGGCTTGAGGCATGTAAGGGAAAATCTGGGTGTTCCTCCAGAGGCTATGGGATGGTTCCAGAGGTCTGCATGGAGCCTTCCCTGTGGCATGAGCAACCCAGGAACAGTGATGGGAGGAGCCTGGAAAGAAGGCTAGACCTCTGAGATTGTGATCAGTGAGTCTAAGAGTATTTATCATAAATTTCAGGGTAATTTTCTAAAAAAGGGAACTGGATGGGACAGGGGACATTCGGAGCTCCAGCTGTAGGGGGATGGTCTATTGTTAAGCTACAATAGGTGAGGTCAGGACAAGGCGCGGCCTCTGCTACCGGCGTCCCCACTGGGGCCTGCTTCACTACAGGGACTACAGCACCCTGGGAATCACAGTAGATACAAAATGAACGTAGGACTATACCTTCAAATCAGACCTTCAGTGTTCTTAAAAACCAAGATTAGTCAGAAAGAAGTACAAAAAGTAAGTTTCCAAAACATATGGAGGAGCAAGGTGACATCAATGAAAGTCAGTAGAAATAAATTCAGTACAATTATCACCACAAAGATTTCTGCTATAGAAATGATCAAATCAGAGCACAAAAATAACTTTTTTAAATGTTTAAAGAAATAAAAGAAGAAACAAAATATCTTATTTAACAAACATTTTTATAATCTTTATTTCATGGCAGGCACTGTTTTAAATATGTTATCTATATATTTATTCATTTAATCCTCAACAACTCTATAAAGTAGGTGCTATTAATATTAGTTTTATGAATGAGAAAACTAAAGTTTAGAGAAGAAACTTGCCTAAATGTACACTGTGTAAATTGTGGTGCTAGAATCCAAATCCAAGGAATTTAGCATCAGAATCTGAGCTCCCAATAATTATATTGTAAGCAAAGATTAAAAATATGTCAATAATTAACTGGTCTATTTTAAAAACAGACAAAAAATAGAACTAGTAGGCTGAAACTGTAATAGCTGAAAGTAAAATCTCAATGCTCAGTTAAACTGCAGATTAGACATAGCTGAAGAGAAAATTAGACCTGCAAGACAGAGCTAAAATCATTAATCAGGTTACATTAAATAAAGATAAGGAAATGGAACCCAAAGTTTAAGAGACTGGAAGAAAAGGTAAGATTTAATTGTCTAGTAGCTATATCAGTAGGAAAGAATAAAGAAAGTGAAAGAAAAACACTATTCAAAGAGATAGCCAGTGAAATTTGTCCAGGACAGATAAAAGAAACAAATTCATAGATTCAGAAGTGCCAAAAATCTCAAATGTATAAATATAGAGACAGGGAGAATGACAAAAGGCTAATTGCTGAGGCAGGGATAGGATTGGGGACAATTATGGGTTTATTGTGGTCTTCTCTTTTATTTTGTGTATGCTTGATAATTCCCATGAAATAAAAAAATATTAACAAACATTTTGATTAATTTACAAAAAGAAAAGCCCATTAAAGCACCCAAAGTAAAAAGACTGATAATTTCAACAATGATCAGAATGAGGGCTAATTTCTCCACAGCAAGACTGAAAGCCAAATATGTGGTATAACAATATCTTCAAATTGTTCACACAAAACAATGGTCCCTCAAGAACTAAGCACTGGTTTCTCTGAGGAGGAAATTCTGTCTCAAGATCGCAATAGCAGCGTCTGTCCTCGTTCCCAGCCTGCCATACAAGTTTCAGGCATGCCAGACCCCACAATCATGTACACCAATTTCTTAAAATAAATTGTGTGTGTATATGTTTTGTGTGTAGTAGGTCGTCGTTGTTCAAAAATTCTATATTTGAATTAGCTTACCTGTTAAAATTTATTTGTAACCTGAAAATCAATACTCCTGGCACTTTCATGGTCATTCCTGGACACATGAATGGTAAAAAATATTAAGACACCAGCTGCATAGGTTCCCAGTTGACACTGAACAAGGCAACGCTCTGCCTTCTTGCTTTAGCTCTCAAACTCTAAACAAGTATTCTTTGCACATTTTTTTAAATTTTCATTTTTGTGCATGTGGTTGGTGATTTCACCGTTTAAAATGGCCTCGAGTGCTGAAGTGTTCTTTAGCATTCCTAATCATAAGAAGGCTGTGATGTGCCTTACAGAGAAAATACGTGTGTTAAACAAGCTTCATTCAGGCATGAGTTCTAGTGCCACTGACTGTTCGATGTTAACGAATCAACAATATATATTAAATAAGATGTCTTTAACAGAACCATGCATAAAACAAGGATTAGCTGACAAAAATGTTGTGACTAGAGGCTTGCAGGAACTATGCTGAATTTCCCCCTGGAGTAATGTTTCAGTATTCACTGATTCATTGTTCGTAGAGGCTCTATAGCACATAAGTATAGTAAATAGCAAGAATCATGTGTGTGTGTGTGTGTGTGTGTGTGTGTGTGTGTGTGTGTGTACATAAAACCCTACTGGCTCTGTTTCTCTTAAAGAACCCTAACACATTCACCATCCTTCTCCTGAGAAATTCTGGGCCCTTGGTTGAAAATTACTATCAAGAATGAGATACTATAACAAAGAGGAGTATCCTGTAGAACAGGTGTTGACAAACTACAGTCACTGTTTGTTTTTATAAATAAAGTTTTATTGGAACAGAGACACATCATTCATTTATGTGTTGTCTATAGCTGCTTTCATGCTACAATGGCAGCTCTGAGTACCTATAAGAGTGACCACATGGCCCAAAAAGCTGAAAATATTTAATATTTAGACCTTTATAGAAAAATATTAGAACACATAAAAAAGTTGATAAATATGGGTATATACTGAACTTGATAACAAAAATATCTGTCATCAGTTTATTAACCTTTCAGTTAAAAATTGTTGTAGATTCAGTGTTATTTTGTTATTTTCTAGGTTACATAAAATCATTACTAAAGTTCTTTGGCAAAGGAAACGGGTGTTATGGTGCTCTATGCAGTTCAAATTTTGCAGAAAGAAAAAAGCAGAATAAAAAGACTAATATTTCTCCTAGAAATCTCCCAGGTAGGGCAACTGATTATCCATAGCTAATAAATGCAGTAATAGAAGAACAGTACTATTGTTTTAAACGGTGAACAATAGAGATCCAAAATTTTATATGAACTGTTCATTGAAAGATTCATCTTAGGAAACATCTTTTTTGGTACTGAAATAAAATCAAATGTATAATACCTACAAAAATAAAAAGTACGCAAAGCACAATTTCCACTTTCAGCTTACAGAAGCTAAAAATCTTATAATCCAACTGCATTCAAGAATTTTCCTCTATTTGCTTCCATTAAGGCTAACTGCTTTAAGAATCTTAGTTGCTTAACACCATTAAGGTTTACTTCTCATTATTATAAAACATGGCGCAGTTCAGGCAGCCCTCCTCCATATTTAGCTCTGCCATCTGTACAATGGGGCCTCATGATCATAACATGGAAGATGGAGGGAGCGTAATGGTTCCTAAATTTCTCGTCCCAAAAGTAACGCATGTCACTGCCACTCACAGTCCATTGATGAAGACCAGGAGATAGGAAGGGAGAACAGAGCTCACAGAATGCCCACTGCACACCGATCACCTCTACCACAGGAACCAACTCAAGCGAGGGAGGAGCTGCAAGGCCTTTTGGACAGTAAGCTTCATAATTCTGAGTCACCCCTTGTCAGCGCCAATGTGCCTAATGCAAAATATGCAAGATGGAGCAAAGGCAATTCATTGTATGGGTCCTTACCTATCTGAGATTTTCTCTTCTCTTAATTCAATAAATATTTTTAAGTGCCTATATTAGGACATACATGCGTTGTTGGAAGTGCTAAGTGCATAAAAACAAAAAGAGGTCTCTAAACTGAAGACACATGTTCTTGTGAGAGAAGAAAAAAATAAAGAATTAAAAAGTAAGTAAATGGCTTAATACATATGTTTAACAGGTTTTGATTGTGTTTTTTTTTTCTTCAGGTTTCCTGAGATATAATTGTTATACAACACTGCATAAGTTTAAGATGTAGAGCATAGTGATTTGATTTATAGATATTATGAAATAATGACCACAATAAGTTTAGTTAACATCTACATCTCCACATCTCATATAGATTCAAAAAAAGAAATGTTTTTTTTCTTTGTGATGAGAACTTTTAGGATTTAGTACTACTTTAGCAGCTTTCAAATACGCTATACAGCAGTGTGAACTATAATTATCAGGTGGTACATTACATCCCCAGCACTTATTTATCTTATAACTGTAAGTTGGTACCTTTTTTTTCCCATTTTTTAAAATTAGTTTCAGGTGTATAACACAATGCAAGAGTTATACTTTCTATCCCTCAAAGTGACAACCCAAGTTGGTACGTTTTGACCACCTTCATCCAAATCCCCCAACCCTATACTAGGCCTCTGGTAACCACGAATAATCTAGTCTCTTTTTCTAAGAGTTTAGTGGGTTTTTTTTTTTTTTCTTGTTGTGTTATTTGTTTCCACATATAAGTGAGATCATACAAGTAGTTGTCTTTCTCTGTCTGGTATTTCACTAAGCATAATGCTCTCAAGGTCCATCCATGTTGTTGCAAATGGCAGAATGACTCAACATGTTAAAGATAACAATTACTATAGAAAAAAAAAAGCAGAGCAGAATAAAGTCAGAGAGTGCTGAAAGATTGCAGGTAACACATTGTTTGGTTTCCTACTGCTGCTATATAAATTACCACAAGCAGTGAGAATGTGTTTCTTCTTCACACTTCCAGAGGCTGCCTACATGGCTGGAAAACTCATGCCCCTGTCTCAGTTGTCACACCTTTTCTCACTCTGACCTTCCTACCTCCTTCTTATAAGGACCCTTATGATTACATTGGACCCATTCAGGTAATCCAGGATCATCTCCTCATCTCAAAACCCGTAATGTAATCACACTTACAAAATCCCTTTTGCCTTGTAAGGTAACATAGTCATAACTTCCAGGGACTAGAATATGGATATCTTGGGGTGGGGGAGGTTATTATTCAGCTTACCACATCCATTAAATAAAGCTGTCAGAGTAAGCTTCATTGAGGAAGTAATAACAAAACCAAAATGTGAAGGAGGAGATGGCATTAGTCAAGTGGATCTTTAGGCAGAAGGGTAGATCCAGTAAAGGCCCTGTGGTAGGGATACCTACTGTGTTCCANTCATAACTTCCAGGGACTAGAATATGGATATCTTGGGGTGGGGGAGGTTATTATTCAGCTTACCACATCCATTAAATAAAGCTGTCAGAGTAAGCTTCATTGAAGAAGTAATAACAAAACCAAAATGTGAAGGAGGAGATGGCATTAGTCAAGTGGATCTTTAGGCAGAAGGGTAGATCCAGTAAAGGCCCTGTGGTAGGGATACCTACTGTGTTCCAGGAATGCAGATAGACCCATGTGGTTGAAGTGGAGTGAGTTTGGGAGATGTAGAGCATGACATCAGAAAGGTAACAAAAGACAATTTTGAGTCACACCCTGTAATTTTTATAAGACTTGGGTTTTTCTCTCTTTGAAGTTGGGAGCCATTCGATAGTTTTGATTAGAGGAGTGACAAGATCTTACCACTCTGGCTGATGAACTGGGATAGAATCGAATAAGGCAAAGGGGATAGAAACAGTGAGACAAACGAAAATTGTTCCAAAGTTAAACAGGCAGGGAAAATTTCTTTCAATACTACTGCACTAGGTGAGAGAGGTCAGAAAACAGTCTGAGCTCAGTTCTGCTGAAACAAAAAAAAAGGGGGGGGGGGTTAAGAACTTTTAAAGGTAATTTGTGTTTGTTAATTGACTTTACCCACAGGAATAGTAAACTTTCACATGTCTTCAAAGACAGAGGTGGTTTTACAACTGGAAGCAAGGTGCCCACTGATGAAGTTAGCTCTTACCTACCCTCCCACACAGAATGTAAATTAGAGGTGTTATCTTCCTTGATGATTATACCTTGAAGAGGTAGCTTGGAGGCCCTTGAGAAAGACATTCCTGGGTTGTAAAACTGGCAAGAGGCTCTTAAAATGACTTACATCTCAAAGAGGCAGAAAAAGAATTTACAATTAGAAGTTTTCTAAATTAAGTGCTCTAAGAAATGGGAGGCTGGGAATTTTATTATTTCTAAAAGAAAGAAGAATCCATCTAAAGTTTAGTCAAACTGAGGGGAATGTTAAGGCCATCTTGGTCAGAGACTATTTCTGTAAACTCAGTAAAAATGATGGTAGTGTGGGCCAGGCTGGTAGCAGTAGATGTGGTGAGAAAGAGATTCTAGATACATTTTGAAAGTAGAGCCAAATAATTGGCTGAGGGATTAGATATGGGGCTCCAGAGAAGGAGGGGAGTGAAGGACAATGCCAAAGTCATTGTACTTAACACCCACAACTGTGCCACCTAGAGCTGTGGGCCTTCCTGGTAAGGTATCCTCCACTCAGAGAATGCTCATTGTCATGAGGAGGAAATAAAATAATGCTTGCAAAGTGCCAAACAGTGTCTATCACTTATACGTACTCAGTGATACCTCTGGTAACGTCTATAGGAGTTATTTTATTATCTTTTCATAGTATCACAGAGGAGCAATCGGATGTTTATACCTCTTCAGGTAATTTGCTGGATGCTAGCAGGAACATGTCTGGCATCTCAAAAATTGCCAAGATCTTCTCAGTATGTTTCTCCTTGAATTGATTTCTCCTAAAAATCAGATTTGTTTTAAATATTTGCTTTTTCAGATGTATAGTTAATGCAGGAAACATTTATATAATTTTATATTTATAGTTCTTTATGTTTTTTAGTTTTTTGGAAATATGGAAAATCATACTTAGTATCATACCCTCATTCAATTTACCTTCTCTTCCTTTATTTTGTGTTTGTCAGTATTATTCTCCTTCTTTGGCAGATCCTGTTAAGTTCATCCTTCAAATCAATCATTGATTTAATTTTCACAGTGTCATTTCAGCCTTTCATTACTTCACTGTTATTGCATTTTTGGTTTCTTGAAATCATTTCTTACCCTGTCAGCCTATATTTCCATCTAGTCCTATTGTCTTCTTTCACAGCATGTTCCTCTGTTTCATAGAAAACATTCTTCTTGTATCCTATAGAGAATGGCAAACACTTCCATCAAGGTTGCTTTGGATTCTGAAATAAATCCTTGCTTGAGATTCATTCTCCCTCTGTGTCTTCGAGATGATGTTCCCTTTCCTGAGTCTTACAGTGCTTCTTCCAGAGTTTCCTTGTTGACTGTTTGCTGTTTATTTCTTCTCATAGAGGGAAAGAGCTCTCTTCACTTTGGATTTCCCAAACCTGTAATCTTGGGATAACCTGTGTTCATATAGAGGTCTTATGCAAACCCTTTCTCAATTCAAAAGATAAATACAGGATGCTGTTTTCAGCTATCAGCCCAAATTCCAGTGACCAGTATAGGCTTTCTTTCAGGGTGATATACTATGAAGTGAAGGATTCCCTCCTAATCCCAGTGTCTTGCTCTGTAATATACTAAGAAGATACATCTTAAGAACCACAATGTGTTACCAACTGTCCCTGCCCATCCTGCTGTGCTCCATACACAAGGCTCTCATTTCCTTCATCCCTATGTGGTTTTTGTTTTTTACGATTTTAGTTTCTGAATACATGTATTAGGAGTATTGGTGGAGAAGCAACACTTCACTGTATGTCATTCAAGAGATATTATGGGACATTGAGGAGGACTTACCAGGATCTGCTGGGCATTTTGGAACTAGTATTCTCATGCTGATGTTTGTCTTGGGGATGGATTGTTGGTGCCATGTGGAGTTGTTTCCATTTTCCATCTGCTGCTTCCTCTTGGTCTTGTCATCTACCATCACCCACCTGGATCATATTCCATGCCAGAGGTTTTAACTTCTATGTGAGAGGTTCCTTACCTTAATTATTCAATGTTTCTTCCATAAATGTTGCCAAAACTGGGTTTGAAAATTTTTACATCTCTGTTCATCCTTCAGCACTCATCATTATGAAATGTAGGCCTTGAGCAGAAGAATAAAATGATAAAATATGTGTTTCAAAACATTAGCCTGGTCTCCCAAACTCTTTCTATGAAGCCACTATCACCCTGATTCCAAAGCCAGACAAAGGCAGTACAAAGAAGGAAAACAACAGGTTGATATCTCTGATGAACATAGATGCAAAAATCCTCAACAAAATCTTAGCAAACAGAATTCAGCAATATATTAAGAAGATCATACATCATGACCAAGTGGGTTTCATCCCTAGTATGCAAGGTTTGTTCAACATCC
>NW_017732335.1:125134-202417 GCF_001890085.2 Hipposideros armiger | reverse complement strand
ATTCACAATAGCCAAGACTTGGAAACAACCGAAATGCCCATTGGTAGACGACTGGATTAAGAAACTATGGTACATTTACACAATGGAGTATTACTCAACTATAAAGAAGAAGGAAATAGTACCATTTGCAATGATATGGATGAAACTAGAGAACATTATGCTAAGTGAAATAAGTCAGTCAGAAAAAGACAAATACCATATGATCTCACTTATATGTGGACTCTAAAAAACTGAATAAATGAGAAATGTAAACAGAAATAGTCTCAGAGATACAGAGGAAAAACTGAGGGTTACTGGTTGGGAGGCGGTGGGGATGAAGGAGAAGGGGAAGGAATGAGACAATACAAATTGGTAACTACAATATGGCCTCAGGGATAGAAAAAGACAGTCTGGGAAATATAATCAATAATGTTGTAAATATTTTTTAGGGGGCCAGATGGACTCATGTCTTGTTAGGGAAACAACTTCATAGATGGTGTAAAGGCCTGACCATCGCACTGTATATCTGAAACTGATGTTGAATAACATTTATGTCAACTATAATTATATATACATATAGTCACAGGACGTGGAGTAGAGAGTGGGAATGGAGTCAATGGAATTGTAATAGATAAGCATGCTATCAGGGGGTGGAAGGGCAGGGAGGGGAGGTGTTACTTTGTGAGGGGTGAAAAGGATATTAATGCATTGTTCTGTACACCTGAAACTAATAAAAAAAAATTAACCTGGTGGCGTGTGGGATGGACCGAAATTGATGAGGTCTGTAGTGATTCAGGCACTAATGAGGATGGAAAGGGCAAGACAGATAAATACAAAAGGCATTTTCAAAGAAGAATCAAATTTCATAATAAAGGTAAATAAAGATAAAAGTGATTCAATTATACAGCCAATAAATTTTAAAAAATAAAATAGAAAGACTATCAAGAGTACAATGCTTACATAAAATTATGAATGCAGTGTAAAAAACAAAATCGACTCAGTAGCCAAAATTTAAAAAACAAACATGAAACATCTAAAGATGTATTGAAATAAAAGACAGCATTACAGGTAAAAACAAATGGCATTCTTTTCACTGAAAACTGATCGATGGCACACTCCTGCTAGAGAATATGAAGAAGAAAAACAGAATTGAATCAACCAAAAACAGATGGCATAGTCACATGGAAAGAAACTCCTGAAATATGATCAAAAGAATTGGTTTCTATCTCACACTCAAGACGACCCATTTTTTTAACCTCAGCCAAGTCATTTAATCATTCTCAGTTTCAGTGTTTCCTTCTCTGTAAAGTGAGGTTAAGAAACTAAGCTGTAATTTGGGGGCAGTGACTCTAGAGGCCAGGGTTGGTAAACCTAGACAAGGGTGAATCTAGTGCTGTAATGGAGGGGGGAAAAAAAACCCAGCAGACTCCTGAAAGGGAACCCAACTGATTTCCTCAATAAATTACACCCTAGTCTTCCAGAGTTTACAAAAATGAGAGAAGATCCTCCTGGTAAAGCATAGCTGGCCAAAAAATAAATCCCTGACTCTTGTTCCCTGGAGCCAGGATGGTGGAAGATTTAGCAAGAGATGAGAATCTCCATGGTAAGAGCCAGGGGTATTGGTTCAGCTATCCATCCTCACCTGGAGATTCCCATTTCTTTGCTAATCTTAGAGTCTTAGTCTTCAGTTATATTAAAGGAATCTGCAGTTTTCCTGGCAGTTCTGCTCCATTCCTCTGAGCTGTCACCATCTTGAGGAAAATAATCATTTGAATGTACAGAATGGTGGTGTAGGTACAACACAAGTAAGACTGAAGAACCATTTTCCCTGCCTTCCAGGAGTTCAGACCCTAACAGAGGAGATGACTCTGCTCTAGGCCAGTACGAGAAACTCCACATCAGTGCTTTGAACAAGATATTTAAACAGGTGTGGATTGTTAAACAGGCTTAAAGTACAAAACTGGTACCACTTATTGTGTCTACCATTTGTTTCAAAATGTTTGTTTTTGCCATTCTGAGCTACCCTGCAGTTCATTTTCCCAGGCGTGGCCTTGTAATTGACTATCAACGATGCTAAACATATATTTGCATGATACACATCCACCCACAGCACACATTCTGAGAACAGGTTTTCATACAGACCCAATAAACCTCTTTCTCAGGGATATTCAGTATATACTAAATTATACTATTGAAAATTTTCCAAAAACAATAACTACACATTACTTACTTGAGAGCATTGTGTCTCCTTTAACAGCATGCCACTTCAACAAGAATTATAGAAAAGAAATATCAAGGAAAAGAATCATGTTTTATATATATTTTATAAATATCATTGTCTAAATTGAGGATATTGAATTGCACTACTTGTTATCTGGCATAAAATTAAGTAAGAGGAATGGTAATATTGATAAAGTAAGTATCAACTGATACAACAGAATTACCAGGTGATAAAGTCACTGATATTTTAGTTGAAATTAAAACATGCAAGATACTCCCACTGTATCCTATGTACAAATGAAGCACTTTTAAAAGATGAACCATTTAATGAATTATTCCACAAACATTAAATAGAAAACTAGTAACAAAACTTATTGATATAATTCCCATATATCTTCAAATAACTTACATATAAGAGTGAATTTTTAAATTGGAAAAATATAGAAATATTTGTTAACTATGTGGTGAAACAAGGGCATTTTTATTTTAGAAGTAATAGAAGAAGTCATGAAAAAATAAAGACATGACTGCATTTAAACAATCCAACAAAATAAGCATCGTTAAAATTAAAAAGCAAACAAAAAATTAGGAAAACTATTTCAGAATACATTTTCAGAAAACCGCACAACCAAGTAATATTTTTATTTATTTATTTATTTTTTTTTTTTTAGGTTTTTTTTTTAGCTGAGCCATCCTGCTACCTGTTGGCAGCTCAGCGGCTGCTCAGCTCGGGCTGGACTTGAACTGCTGTTGCTCAGAGCTCAAACTCTTGAGCGAGCTCTTAACCAACTGAGCCACTCGGCCGGCTCTATTAATGGTTCTTAATCTTCATTTTTTTGAGCAACTTTCAAGGTTGGTTGAAAGCTACTGTTGCTTTTCAACTAAAAAACAAAACAAAACAAAATAAAATGCTCATGTAAAAAAATGGCCATAATATCACTGATCATACCACAGTAGAAGTGAAGTTGCTAAAGGTCCATGGACTGTAGTCACAATAACTTGGTCATTTTTTGCAGTGGAGAAAAGAATTTGTTCATTAAGATTGGCCAATCCAGAGACCTGGTGAGCTCATGCTCCAAAAAACCTAACTCCCCAATGGCTTTACAGACTACAGGCTTTATAGAGCAAAAATCATTGTGAGTAAGGGGCTTGGGTGGTGGGTCTTGTTGATTGGCCAAGAGTGAAGTAAGGACAATAAATCATTGTTTCCAGTCCTGAGATCAGCTTTGGGGTCCTTTAGCCTGGTTTTATCAGGATGTGGCCAGGGGTCATGACAAAACCTGGTCTTTATAACACATTATCATATATATTTTTAAAACCCAAAGACCTCAAATAAATGATCAAAAGTCATGAACACACAATTTAAAAACTAGCTAGGTAACTGATATATGAAGAAATGCTCAAGCATAGGTAAAACAAACATGCAAATGTGCATGATGAAAGCTAAAGGGAGTTACATGAGAAACCCACTTATATTGCTGGTAGGGGTGAAAATTAGAAAAATCTATAAAGCAATTTTTCAGTGTTTTAAGTCTCACAAAATTATCTCTGTTACCCAATAGTCATTTGGGTTAAAGATATTCATAAGGCAAAATAATAAATAGGAGAAAGAATGCATATACATGTGCATGGATACACACACAACCTTTATAAACAAAGTTGCTTAGCACAGTATTCTTTATAATAGTAGATAATTGGAAATTACCTAAATTTTCAGGTAGAAAAAATTCTGACAAATTTTAGAACATCTACATAAAAATACAACCATCAATAAAAGTATGTTCAAATAATTAGTAACAGCATGGAAAATACCTATAATGATAGTGAACATCCAGGAAAAAAACATAAACATTGGGATATAGAAATATGATTAAAACTATGTAACAGAAAAATCTATACACAGATAAATTCTTGGAAGTGATTTTTTTTTGAGTGGTAGGAATAGATTTTTAAAAATTTTCTTCTTCCTTTTTTTTACATTTTCTAAACTTTGCATAATTTTGCTGTTGGAAATTCATTTAGAAAATTTATAAACTCATGGAGTCATATTATCTTAGCATTATAAGGAAATTCAGATGAATTTTGATCAATAAGTTTCCCAATTCCATTTATAAGCTTTCTGAAAAGTGGCAATTAACTCACTGAACATTGTCAGTGACAGTTTTCAACAACCCACAGGGAAGACCAATCTGTTGTTAGACTGCTCTAATTGTTAAAAAGCTGAAAAATATCCTTTTTTGAAACTTCTTTTGCTTCTAAAGTGAGAAAGATAGTCTATTTCATGTTAACTTCAAAATAATAGCACTAGCTTATCTCTTTTTAGACTTCTCCAGGCTGAATACCCACGTTCTAATCAACCCTTTCAGATGTCATAATTCTAGTCATGCTTAATGGGATAATTTCTAAGTGGGAAATACTATTTTGAAACATTGGATTACAAAGCACCGTATAATCCAGATGTAATCTGATCAATACTATAACCTCCTGTGATCTGAATTAATATGCTATAACCCACAGGCTAGTCACGTAACCAAGGTTCATTTCTGGCGCCATAGCTGGATTTTGGAAACCACAGAGGATGGCAGGGATTGGACTCATAATTTATTAAAACATTTGGTAGAAATGCCTATAGAAGCTGGAGTGGAAATCAAGACAAGTTAACAAAGCACTTTCTATCATCACCTCTGACATTATCTTTGATTTTTGTTGCTGTTTTAACTAGAATTAAAAGCCACATTATATGAGAAATTCCTCTGAGTATTTTATCCTCCATAAAAGTGATGAACGTTCCTTTCTTAGCTTCCTCCATATCATTGATTAAAAGGAGGGAGGCCACATAATTAAACAGCAGACAATGCAGTATAGCTTTCAGATTCTGTATTTTTATCTGCCTTTTGAAAACTGGGAAAATATATATCCATATTCTTCAAAATATGCATCTTAATTCCATGGAATATTAATATAATGGGAAGTTTAACAAGCACAACATGTATGATATATTGAAAACACAATTTTACTTTTATTTTCCTCTCCCCTGCAAACTATATTCAGTACAGAAAACTTTCCCCTTCTCTGGAATGAAAACAGCTGGTTCTGTGACTTTTCTGCAGTTAGATAATAGTCCTAGAGTCATTTTAAAACACAAGCCACAGTCACAATTCAGAAATTCACAGTGCCAAATCCAAGATATTAAGCAACACATTAATATTTATTCAAAACAAAGAACTCTCCTTTCTCAGACATAAGGCATACAGTGAGCCTCACGCTGCAGAGAACAGAATGTGAATATTTATTCTTCCTTCCTGCTCCTTTCTTTGGTACCTCCTCTTCTACTCAATAGCTGCCCACTGAAAATCATAAAGAAGTAAAAACATGATTTGTACACTGATAACCATATCATTTCAAGCTTTTCCTTTTCCAGGAATTCTCATCTACCTTCTGTCCAGACTTCCCATAACATAGGCCGCACCCTCTGTTTCTAGTCTTTTAGTAGTTCTCTGAACACACAGAATCTCACCTTTGGGGTCTTCTTGCCATGCCAGCTTGGAATTAAAATATAGCAAGCCAATTCTCTCTCCTGCATGCTCTATATTTGATTTATGGCAAACATTTTCACATCCTGGGTGGGACCCATCAAATGAAGACAGTAGTTTCTTCTCCAGTATAGAACACATTTTGTCTTGATTTTGTTCAGGAGTCCAAAAGTTGTAAACTAGTTTGAACATTTTTTTGTAAATCTGCCTTTTGGTATGGCATATCTTTTAGTATGCAGATTCTGTAGTATTTGGGTACCTTAGCGGAAACTGCAAGCTTTCTGTTTTACCTGATTTTAGTTGAGGAATAAATTACATATAGGAAAAAAAGTGTGACTGCTATGTAAAGCTCAATGCATTTTTACTTATGTATACGCTTATATAAACACCAAGTAGATCATGATACAAAACATTTCCATCACCCCAAAATGTTTCCTGATGTCCTTTCCTTATCTATACTGTCCCCCAATGAAGACCACTATTCTGATTTCTATTCCCACAGACTAGTTTTGCCTGTTCTTACCTTCATATAAATGGGAATATATGTATGTATTCATTTGCATCTGGCTTCCTTTGCTCAGCAAAATGTACTATAGATTTATTCATGTTTTTGCATGTGTCAGTATTTTTTTGCTTTTAATGCAAAAAAAAAGCAAAAAAGTAGGATTCCAGAGAATGACTATGCCACAGTTTGCTAATCCATTCTCCTACTGATAGACATTTGATCATTCAATTGTTTCCAGTTTAGGATTTTGCCCTTTGAATTGCTTGGCACTTCTGCTAAAATATCAAGTGACATTATAAGTGTCTCTTTCTGAGGTTTCTATTTCATTAAATTTTTGTATCTATCCTCATGCCCAAAACACTCCTGTCTTAATTACTACAACTTCATAGTAAATCTTGAAATGTGTTAGTATATGTTTTCCAACTTTCTTCAGGATTGTCTTACTGTTCTAGGGCCTTTGCACTTTGCACTTTCATATTAATCTAGGACTCATCTTGTCAGTTTCTACAAGAAAGACTGCTGTGTTTTATTGTGCTGGCATTGAATATACAAATCAATTTGGAGTGAATTAATATTAACAGTATTGAGTCTCCAATCTCTGAAAATGGTATAATATTTCCATTTGTTCAGACCTTTAATTTCTCCCAGCAATGATTTATGGTTTCCAGTATTTCCACTTTGCACCAGCTTCCTACATTTTTACCATGTGTGGTGGTTTTAAAATATGTCCACAAATTCTTTGACACTCCTCACTTCAAGAGGTGATTTGTTATACAATAATAGATGAATATATCATGCATGAAAATGAAATTTTATGTGTGTGTATCTAGTGGGGGTTGAGGGATGGGGGTTGAATGTATTTAAATATTACTGGGTATTAGTTATCTAGATGGTGAAAATATGAACCATTTAAATATTATGTTTTATATTTCTATGTGTTAAAAATACATAACAAATAAAATGGAAAAACAAACCATGACAGATTGCCCTAGGAAGTCTATCATCATTAATCAAGAAAGTTATTTTGCAAAGAGAAAAAGTATAAACTAACGTATAAACCACTTACAGGTCTTTATCACATTAGTTCTGTTAGTGCTGAGACATTATCATTAGTCAAACTTGTTATAACAACAACAAAAACTGAACAGTTACATGATTTAATTTTTAATTGTGCTTAGTAAACAATCATACTTTTCTCATTTAACTATTTTACGAAGCTTTGTAGCATAGTAGGTATTGAAAAGTGGTCGAAAGAAAGAACTGAATGACTTAGATCAAATCATTCCAGATTTAGTAGATAATCTATAAATAGGATGACTATATAATTTATCATCCATTTCAAGAAACTTTTGAGAGTAAAGGGGAATGATGGTAATAATTAAACTAAAACAAAAGGCAAAGACTGCGAACGTGCTGGGCAAACCAGGATGAACCTTCACCCTATCTTTGAATCTTGAACAATATTTACCCAGAAAAGTAAACCATATATATATATATATATATATATATATATATATATGTATGTATAGTTTATCACCTCTCCTCTCCTCTTTAAACTCCAGGTAACTCATATCTAAGACATTTCTAGAAATTTGGTGATAGAATTTAGTCTGTTAGATTTAGATTTGCCAATTGTAATACACTTTTCATGAGATTGATCTTTTTAGTGTGGTTATGAACAAGATAACTGCCATCAAAATTAAGTACATCCCATCTTTACAAATGAAATTTCTACGAGCTTTGCAACATTTTTGAAAGGTAATATCCCTGCCAGTGAATGTAATACTAAAGATTGGTATAGCACTTGAAAAGTATAATTATAGTTGTTAAATGCCATGAAATCTGAGCTAGGGAAGTGAGTAATCTTGTGTTTGCAGATGCTATAAATGTGATAGAACTCAAATGAAAATTTAGGAAAAATGGCTGGTGCATCAGAAAAAAGCCAAATACAAAGACATGTGATTCTCGCCAATAAACACACACAAACACACACACACACACACACTCATCATGGAGTTTCCCATGGAAAATATTATTTAAAATGCCACCTGGTGTGGATACGATACAATTTAACTTCCACCCTCTGAAACACCTTTACTTCTAACATAGATTTTTGAACAGCTTACATTGATCTATTTTCTACTATTTAGAGCAAATCTCATCTAGTTTAATTCCATTATGAAAAGCCATAGTTCTTTTTCATATTTAGCCACTTAAAACATTTTGAAACTATTTAAAAACTATTCTTGGAGGGTTAGGCTGGCTTCCATTTGGCAATTGCACGGAAATGATTTTAGGTATCATTCAGGTTACTATTTTAGGTTGTTGTCAGCTCCCAGTGGGCAGTGGAATTTGAAAATACAGGTGAAATCTCAAAACATAACAGCACAGGCACCCTTCGTTTCAGGAAAGTAACTCTAATCACCTTCATTGATGAAAGCTAAATAAGGGTTAAAATGGTGACTATTTGGGGCAGGTTATGCTGTATGCAAGGTTTTAATTTTTTTTATTTCATCCAGAGTCATGCTAAACATAGGGGGGTCCAATGAATCTTGGAAAGAATCTACTTCATATTTCCTTCAAATATAAAATGCATTATCAAGTGACATTCCAGCCACTTGAAATGGCTGACTGAATCTGTTAAAGAAGTGTTCACTCTCGGATGGAAATGGGATAGGAAGCAGATAGAGTGCGCAAGTTTCCAGAGCAGAGCTTTCCAGGATATTGATTGCTTAAGATACTTTATGAAAAGAACAAATGCACACATTAGGAAAATACCCCAACTTTCTCTAAGAGATTTACATTGTAGATTTGCGAGCTAAGTGCCTCCAAACTTCTGCATCAAGGAAACCAGTTTCATTTTGTTTAGTTCTATGTTTACCAAACCATGCAGTGCTTGAATCCATGGTTTGTGGAGCCTGAAACTTGTACAGTTTGGGATCTGTCTTTATTAAAAAAATAAATAAATAAACAAAATAAAATAAAGTTAGGGACATGGTATATATTTGTTTACAAATCACTTTAAAGTTCTTAGAGATTTGTATCTTTTTTATTCTGAGATCTCTCTGGTAATATACCAGAATGCTTCCTTAGAAATGTTGCTGGTGGTAACCTTTCTTGCCCATGTAATTAGAACACTCTACAACCCTCAGGAACTCACAATATTCTCACTGGCCTGTACAAGTGAGGAGCCCTGAGGCTTAAGCTTCATTACCTTAGTAGTAAACTTAACTCTGTGTCAAGGTAACCCTTTTAATCTGGCTGAAATAATGGTTTAGGGACGATGCCCTAGAAAATGCCAATACGAGGTCTGACAATTAAGTTTGGGAACTCATCCTAGAAAAAGTGCTACATATCTCATTGCTGAATATTACTGTGTCACCTTCAAAGTACTCCCCTTGGGAAGCTATGCACTAATACCAGTGACTAGTCCACCCTTCAAAGCAATTTTGGAACTCCTTTTCTGGAATGGCCATCAGAGCTGTCATTGTATTACCCTTGGTGTCCTCAAATGTCATCAAAATGCCTTCCTTTCAAAATTTCCTTTATCTACCGGTAAAGAAAGAAGTCATTGGGAGCCAGATCAGGTGAGTAGGGAGGGTGCTCCAATACAGTTATTTGTTTACTGGCTAAAAACTCCCTCACAGACAGTGCCGTGTGAGCTGGTGCATCATCGTGATGCAAGAGCCATGAATTGCTGGCGAAAAGTTCAGGTCATCTAACTTTTTCACTCAGCCTTTTCAGCACTTCCAAATAGTAAACCTGGTTAACTGTTTGTCCAGTTGGTACAAATTCATAATGAATAATCCTTCTGATATCAAAAAAGCTTAGCAACATCATTGCAACAAGTTCGTGAACTTAATTGTCTGACCACGTATATGGAGTTTTATCTAGCTCCACACCTTAGAGAGTTGAAACTAAAAAATATTTATAATATATCAAATAGCTTATATTGCTATGGGGGAAATTAATTTCGGGAAGAGAGATAATAGTGCCAAAGAGGGGACAGCAATTTAAAAGAAGGTAGTTAGGGAAGGCCTCATTGAGAAAGTAAATTTGAACAGAGGTCTAAAGAACATGAGGGAGCCCTTCAAGCTGATGTTGGACAAAAGAATGTTCTGCCCTGCTGAGAAATTTTGCTCTGACTGGGGATCAGCGGTGTTGGGCAACAGAGGAAGCAGCTTTTAGGGACAAGAGGGCCTTTTTTGTTTAGATGGAAGAAATTCCAACATGTTTGAATGCTGGTGGGGTTGTTCCAGTAGTGAGGGAACAATTTAAGATATAGGAGATGGGGGAATTGCTGCATGTGTTGGAAGGCTGGTCTTAGGAGCCCAGCATGAGTAGCTCAGAGAGAAGACAGATATATGCACAGATACATAGATAGGTAGGGATTTGTGTTTATGGGAGCCCAAGGAAGCCTCCTCTGATTACTTATATTTCCTGGGGCAGCATGCTCCTCAGACACACAGCTGGGTGGGTGGACTGTGTCTTTGTGAGAAGAAAAGGGAGCCTCTTCCTCTAGAAAGACCCCACTCCACACTGGGGCACAGGACTTGTTGAGCGGAAGGTAGCCTGCATTTCCATTCCCATTCATGCCCTCAGCTGGGTATTCTTGCGCAATGCATGAGCTGTTCAACCACAGGCAGTGGTGCTACCTAACTGAAAACATAAATCTCCATTCTTTAGTTCCATGAAACACTGAATAGTGCTGAGGTAAACAAGTAAATGATTTCAAGAAAACCCTTCTGTTTCACTGTGGGGCAAATCCCCCACCCCACACTCCCACTCCCTGCCAATTAAATGAAAACCCCACACAGACTATTTAAATTTTTAAAAATCAAAAGAAAAAAAAATACAGCCACAGAATATTCACACAAAAGAAAAATGAAGAATATACTATCGATATAAGAAATTTCCAAACCTGTAGAGAATTTTTATAAGAGTTGATTTGAGCTCAAACTGATGACAATTGCCAGGAAGCAAAATCTCAAATGCTCCAGAGAATGAGTTTCAGTTTCTTTTATGCATTTGAAATTAAAAAGGGAATGTAAGGAAGAGTACATAAAGGTGGGAGAAAGCAAGGCAGGGATTGGATTACAAGATAGTTAACAAGATTATGTGCTTTCTTGAGGTTGCTTATGCTTATTTCAAAGGTGTACTAACCTAGATGCACAAGGACACTGGAGAGGGCTTGCTTAAGGCAAAGATAAACCTTTTAGTAAAGAAGTTATATGCCTGGGGCATAACTACCCACCATGACCTGCCCAGGTAGGAATTTATGATCAGATCACCCTGTGGGGTTACTTTCCATAGAATCCACCCCCTTTTATTTTGTTCATAATACATTTTAAAATTTACCTCTCCAAATAAAAGATTTAGAC
Organism: Hipposideros armiger; assembly: GCF_001890085.2. NCBI lineage: Eukaryota > Metazoa > Chordata > Mammalia > Chiroptera > Hipposideridae > Hipposideros > Hipposideros armiger. The sequence goes on along the minus strand of NW_017732335.1, from coordinate 190,799 downwards.
AGCAATTCTTTCACATTGTCAAGTAAATTAAAACACAAATGCTGCACTGGGAAGACAATATACTGACAAGAAAAAAAGTGTGCAATGTGATAGAAATAATCTTAACAGTATTACAAGCAATAAGTAGTAGAAATTATGTACAGAGAATTTAATTCATGATAAGCAGAATTTCTGAAAATGTATTAACAAAATGACATATCTTGATAGAGTTACTGGATCATCAGTAAATCTCAGTTAAAGACAACTTGGTAGTTATTGTACATTGTAGAGCATACATTTATTTTGTGTGTTGTGAATTCAAAATGAAACAAGTCAACAGAGTTGTATGTATTTTCTGAAGCAGTGTTTGTCTGAAGGAAGCAGACACTGAACGCAGAGGCTATTTGGACCCCTCCCAGTGCAAGATTTTATCACGAGTACAATGGAGTAAGAGAGGGGTAGGAAGGTTGAAGTTATTTTCAAGGAGTAATGATAATAATGGGTCATGTAGTCTTAACTGAAATAAAGAAGGAAAAGGAGTGGTTGATGGACTTTGACAATATAGAGGGACCACTGGATGGGAAGTGATGATGAGGTCTAAGAAACATAGCAGTGAGGTCACCAAAGCCAGTGTTTCAGAAAGATAGGAGATAGTCTGAGTGGGATATTGTCAATGGAGATTTTGGAGGTTGTTCAGCTGCTCACAATAACTAGGATATTATGGGGGCTTCTGGTAGAGCCTCTCTCTCCAGTTTTCCCTAGGACACTGATCTTAGGAGGAGCCCAATAGGGGATATTCCACAGTGACATATATGTAAATAAATGGGTCATATACGTAAATAAACACACACACAAGTTATTTCTGCAGTATGACCAGCACTCCCCTAGTGGAAAATGATATGTTTGTTGAGCACCTATCCTGAACAAGACACAATCGGGTGCTGGGTAAACAGTGGTCATCAAGAAAGACACTGTCCTTTTTCTTATGGATCTTATATTTGAGTTGGGAGATGCATTAAAAAAATAACTAAAACCAAGCTATGTGCTACAAGACAAGGTATAGGCGAGGAACTCAATCCCAGGGCAGGAAGAATGGGCTTAGGAATTTAAGCTAAGACTTGAGGATGAGTAGGAATTAACAGGTAAAAAAGATAAAAGGATTTTAAAACAAAAAAAAAATCTAAAAACATTTTTTGTTTTCTTTAATAACTATATCTCAAGGCTAATGAGCTTAGAAGTAGAAAATGAGGGTGTTAATGTCAGTTTTGCTCTGGCTCTGCCCTGCCCACTGACATGGGCATTAATGTTCAAAATCAGCACAAATTATTTCTGAGTCTCCTGGTCACATCTCACATGGTCATTGCCATAATCCATTGCACAAATAGGACCCCTACACCCTGTGGAATTTCCTACATCCTAATGTGTACACAGTATAAGCTGACAAACTGGGATGTGTAAAATAAGGAAATAAACTAGATTATTGGAAGCTCTATTTCTGTCCTAATAATTTATAATATTGTGTTCTTGGATCTTATACAGGCATTGATATTGCTCTCAGTTGAATAGGTGGTTTTATCAGAAATCGGGCATAGTGAAAAAGTGTAGTGACAAAGGGCAGGAAGTAAAACATCAATTGATTTAGATTCTTCTAAATTCTAGAATACTTTCTAAAAAACAGGAAAAGTATACCTATTATGAATGTTTGCATGTTATCTATAAACTAATAATTAAAATGTAATGCAGCTTCTTACTTGCTAAGAAGACAGAAAAATTGCTCTCATATAAGATTTTAATTTATTTGTTATTATAAACAAAATATGTCAAATAATAATAATAATAATAATAATAATAATATATAGGAAAATAGGAGAAGAGTTTTGAGATTGGGGTAAGAAATAGAAATCTTATTTTTGGTTAATTTACTTTTCAATCCTTTGTTTTTTTCTGGTGCTGAATTCTTAAATAGAGCAGAATTTATATTTTATCTTCTCTATATGTAGCTAGCTTCATTTAGGGGTCTTTTCCCTCTGAATGTTCTACAAAACACCAGTCAGATACTTAAGTATTTCTAGAGATGCTTCCTTGCTGATACCATTTTTGTTTTAAATGAGGTTTATTAAGGTCTAATTTACACATAGTAAAATTCACCATTTTTAGACACATATTTTGATGAGTAGTGCAGGTTTAATGATGCAGACAATATAATTTATTAATAATTGGCACAATAATTACTTAGTCCTATACTGAATAATATTCACATAATCTTAATGTCATAAAAAGCTGCTCATTTGTTTTCATTTTTTTTAATTTAAACCATAAAAAATTAGAATAGAATGTAAATATTACTCTTCCCAATATAAGTATAGATGCCAGAAGTTGAGAGAAGGAGGGGAGGGAGAAGAGATGAAGCCAAAGAAAACATGAAAATTCTCCATCTTACCTAGTGAACCAATTTCTTAAACTGATTAATCATGAAATAGAGATCGAGTTTTCAAAAGTAAGGACAAAGAAAACTCACCAGCTATTTGTAAGAGAATACTATCCAAATACCCAAACCTGGCATAGATCGTCCCCAAAGATAAACTCTATACACCAAATCACTTAAATTATACAGGTAAAAATATAAAAGCATTCATCAAGAGAATAAAGATTATTTCAAATAAATAATACACTATAACCAAAAATGGCTAATTCCAGAATATTTCAATATTAGAAAATATATTTTATAATCCTTCATAATGATGGTTAAAAGAAAAAAACAATTTCTATAAATATTGAAAATGGAATTACACAAGTAATACTCATTCTTGAAAATAAGCTTCTTGGAAAATGTAATTAATCATGTTTAGTAACAAAACCATTGAATTATTCCAACTAATAGGAATATGTCAAAAATCCCTACTATCATTACTAGAATTTAACCTGGTATTCAAAATGTAATTAATGCAAGTCACCAATAACAAATGTAAATAATGGGAATAATTTAAAAAACTATATGCATGAAAAATTCAAGAAAATCAACAGGAGAAAGGGTACACATAGAGTAAAAAAATACATAAAAACAGAAATAAAATAACTTAGGCCTAAGAAGCTTTCTTATATACTAAAAATAAATAGCTATAAACTATGATGAAAATATCTATAAATAATCACAAAAAATATATAGGAAGAAATTTTAATAAATAGTCAAGAATATCTGGTAAAGATGACAGATTGAACAAATAAACTTATTATTGTTTTTTCTAGGAGTTTTTTCAAGCTCCAAACAACTGGAATTCCCCCCAAAAGAAAAATGAAAGCCAAATGGGTAAAGATCAGGTACATGATTCAAACTAGATGAAAATAGATCCACATAAAGGTACTTCCTTATAAAATTTTAGAATACTGAGATGAAGAAAAATATTATAGAAACTTCTAGGGAGAACAAACAGGTTATGTACAAAAGTTCAGGAGTCAGAATGACTTCAGATATCTCAGCAATAACCATAAAAAATAAACAATGATGCTATGGGGATGGTTTTAAGAATTGAACTCTTTCTTTCTGAAGGATTAGTAGAGAAAATATAAAACTTCTGAGTAGCAAAAAAAATAAGTAAAAAAATAAATAAAATAAACAATGATGGAGTCATTAATATTCTGAAGGAAAATTATTTGCAATCTAGAATTCTAAATCCAACCAAACTATCAATCATATGCCAAGTTGGACCATATAGACATTTTTATACGCATACTCACAAAACCTGAAGAATTTTCACATCTGGTTATCATGGAGTAATTTTTGGTAGAAGAAGAATGGTTCCACTGATAATAATTATGGGGAAATAATGATTAAGTAGAAACAATATTTATTTAAAGCACTGGAGAGTTGCCCTACATAACCAGGACTTATAGAGTCAACATCATAAAAAAAGGAGGAGGAGGAAGAGGAGGAGGAGGAGGAAGAGGAGGGAAGGAGGAAGAGGAGGGAAGGAGGAGGAGGAGAAGGAGGAAGAGGAGGGGGAGGAGGAGAAGGAGGAGGGGAGGTGGAGGAGGAGAAGGAGGGGGAAGAGGAGGAGAAGGAGGAGGAGGAAGAGGAGGGGGAGGGGAGGAGGGAAAAAGAAAATAAGAACAAAAAGTTTAGCAGCATACCATGAGCAGCTTTTTCCCTCAGAAAATTGCCCATTTTTGTGACTGGGTTGGAGGCTAAGGGGCATTAAGAGTTATAAAAGCCAATGGAGCCTAAAGAAGCCTCAGGGGTTGTGCATTACAAAGACTAGAATCTGGGGATGCCAAGGCTTGTAAGGTTTCAAGTGCCAAGATTATGGAGAGGATAGAGGTGCACAGAAATTAATCTATTACTCAGCTATTTTCCCCTCAATTCATTATTCCAATCACTGAAGCTGCATAAAATACAGGCTAAGAAGCTAAGTAGAAAGCCCTGCAAACCACAGAAAGATTTGGGCTTTCTCATAGCACGGAGGAATTAAATTTGGAGTTCAGAATTATCCATGAAAGGGATTCTAAGATGATCTAAATATTGGAGCTATCAGACAGTCTTTAAAACACTGTGATGAATTTGTTCAAGATATATGTTCTAAGGCAAGAAGTTAGATAAAAATTTAAAGAATGTCATCAAATAACTGAAATATATTCAGAAAGCTAATCAAAATTATAGAACTAAACTATGCAATAACTTTAATTTGGAACTCAATAATAAACTGCCTCAATTGCATATCAGACATAGCAGAAGAGGAAATTATTGAACTGTAATTAGGGTCAAAAGAAAATTCTAATATAAAAAGTCTAACCTATGTGTAAATTGGAACACCAAGAGAGGAGGAATAGTATAATAAGGAAAAAGAAATATTTGAAAATGGTAGATAATTATTTTCTGTACTGTTGTAAGACATTAACTCACAGATTCTAGAAATTCAGAAAATGAAAATCAAGATATGTACAGCAAAAACCATACTTGGAGACATCAAAATAAAATTGCAGAGACGCAAACTAAGAAAAAAATATTTAAAACTCTCATTAAAAAGTACTGCTTTTAATAAAGCAACAATATTACTCACAGATGACTTCTCAAAAGAAATAACAGAAAACAAGGGAATTATATCTTTTAAAGTGCTGAAACCCAGAATTTTGTACACCACAAAAATGTTCTCCAAAACTAAACATGAAACAAAAACATTTCCCAACAAACAGAAACTAAGATAATTCATTGTCAACAGCCTTGCTCTAAAAGTATTCTACAAGAAATTCTTTAGTCTGAAAGAATGTGATCACAGACAAAAACAAAGTTGTGTAAAGGAATCAAAAGTAACATAAATAAGACTAATATAAATATTAGATTATATTTATACAATATTAATTATATAACATGAATATACAAAATATTTATCTTTCCTTGAGTTTAATATACACAGAGAAATAAAACATAAGTCACAGATAACATAAAAGACAGGAAATGGTAAATGGAATTAAAGCATTCTAAGGACCTAGTACTGTCCTTTACCAAAGTGAGAATTAACACTAGAGAAAGTAAGTCATGGGATATAGAAAACAGAAGGTAGAAATAGGAAAGGAAATTGGAAGAATACAGGGAGAAGCTGAAGGTGTACTGCCAAATGACAGCTGTACATTTTGAATAGAGGACAACTAACCCCATATTGCTCATGTGGAAGGGCAATGTGACACATGCACAAAGCAGAAAACCACAGATACTGGACCTAACAGGATTTTAAACAGGCATTTGGAGGTATGAAGAAACCTACCAAAAGGATTAGCTAAATGGCTTGAAGGTGGCTGCCTCTTGGAAGGAAAGAAGAGTATAGAAAGAGAAGGAACTACTGTTTCAGTAACTAGCCATATATACATATGTGCATATATATGCATACAGTGCATACCCAATAAACATGCAAGATTTATATGAGTAAAACCATAGATTACCATTGAGTAATATAAAAGTAAAGATTTGATAAATTAGAGAGCTTTATATTCTTGTTAAATGAAAACAACCAATACTATAAAGTCATTATTTGTCCTTAAATTTTATACAATTTCATCAAAACTCTAAGAAGACATTTTAAAATTTTGACTAAATAGTTTTCAATATTATCTGGAAGAATCGTTATGTAGTAACAGGCACAAATAATATAAAAAGGGGGTAATAAGGGATATTTTGTGATATAGAATGGGATAATAAAATACTAGGGAATAACATTCTATTGTACTAGTGACTACAGATCAAAGAAGATGAAACAGATACCAGGAAAATACATACATGTAATAGAATTCAGTGGTGTTCAACCAGTGAAAAAAATATAAGGCATGTTGGGAGAACTAACTAACCATTTAGGAGAAAAGTTGATTTGGAAAACACTGTGTTGTTTGACATCAAAATAAATAACATGTGAACAAAAACTCAAATGTGTAAAAAGAAAAGAAATACTATAATCATGCCTAAGTACATGTTTTTATAATTTTGGAGTAGGGAGGAGTAGCTAAGTAGGAACCTTAATTTAAACACCCTAAATAAAAAAGTTTATAACCACTTACTTTAAATTTTAAATAGGGTGATATCAGCATCATGGTAGAGTGAGAGGATTCCATTGCTTCTTCCCTTGAATTTACAAGTTAGACAACTATAGCTCAGCAGAGGATACTCTGCCCAACACACAAAGACACCTAAAAGATCTATGCATCAGACATCTGAGGTGGAAATTTGGGATGAGTAGGGGAGGCAGGAGAAAAAGACAGAGATGATGTCCACAGATTCAGTTTGACACCCACTGTGGCTCCAGCAAGCCCAACAGTGGGGGAAGATTCAGACTGCAGCCAACACATTATGGACTGGAGCGTAAGAGTGGCAGAGCAGTTTCCCTCCTGGAAAAGTCATCTCCCTTCCCTTTTCCCCACCATGGAAGAATCAGGTAGAAGTAACTGGAAAGTTTTTAAAAGAAAAACAAACAACAGAGCCCACAGACAAAAGTTTGCAGAACCTGCTCTTCTTCCCTACATTCACCCAATAAAGGGCCTGCACATGGACATACTCACTGATGGACTCACTTACTTTGAGTTCCAGTTCTGGGGCAGCAGCTTGAAAGATTCCAGTGTCATACAGGGAGGAACTGAATTGTCTCACTTTAGGGCAAGAGCTGGAGGGACAGCTTTCTCTCAGACAGAAGCCACTGTGCTCGCAGAAGCCATTGTTCCTTTGTTGAGTCCTTCCTCCACCCAGCGAGCAGACACAGGCAGGCACCATATCTGCGTCTCTATAAACCTAAGTAACATTGTTCACCCAGCTTTGGTGATGCCCTGAGACTTCACCCCATCCAACTTGTGGGCTCACCTAACACACTTCCAGTGGCTTTTCCATACACACAGCCTGTCTCAGCTCATGCTGCAAACTTTCCTAAAATCTCTCAAAGCTCCCCAAACCCCAAACAAGCAGCATCTGGCCTCAGTGTGCCCCATACCACTTGCTAAGCAGTCCCACACCCAGCACTAGCAGCATCTGGCTTTGGTTTACAGCTTGGCCTGTCCCAAGCATCTCCAAGACCAACGTTGGTGGCAGCCATCTGTGGATTACTTTATGGCTCATTCCAGGAGCCCCTGGACAGGGCACAGGCTGTGGCTGAACTTGACCTATGGCAGGGCCCATTGCAGGAGGCCCAATGGCATGCACACCCACTGATGTGCTTGGGAGCAAGTTGTAGCACCACCCACCTGTTATGCAGACAATACACCCAAAGGACAGACTGGGCAGGAGCACCAGAGCCCTGGTAAAGTGAATCCTGCTCTGTAGGGTCGGCCTCTGCACAACAGCTCCTCCACTGTAGTGACAGCTAATCCTCACAGCCAACCAGCCTAAGGGTCAATCCCTTCCACCTACTTGCAAACAGCAACTATGGCTCAACTATAACATAAGGGCACACAAAACCCACACAAGGAACAAACCTGAAGCATCAGGCTCAGGTGACCAAGGAGACTGTGCCACTGAGCCCCACAGGACACCTATGATATAAGGCCACACGATTAAGATCAGAAAACATAGCAACTCTACATAATATAAAGAAACAAACACAGGGAGGCAACCAAAATGTGGAAACAAATAAACATGTCCCAAATGAAAGACTAGAACAAAGCTCCAAAAAATTAATTAAACAAAATGGAGACAAGCAATCTACCAGATGCAGAGTTCAAAACACTGGTTATAAGAATGCTCAGTGATCTCAGGGAGAACTTCAACAAAGAGATAGAAAACATAAAAATGGAGATAGAAAACATTAAAAAAAGAACCAGTGAGAAACAATGAACACAATAACTGAAATGAAGAATATTTTAGAAGGAATCAACAGGAGATTAAATGAAGTAGAGAATTGAATCAGTGATTTGGAAGATAAGATAACAGAAAACACCCAATCAGAACAGCAAAAAGTAAACAGAATCTTAAAAAATAAGGAGATTTTAAGGGGTCTCTGGGACAATATTCACAAGCATATCAACATTCACATCGAAGGAGTACCAGAAGGCGACGAGAGAGAACAAGAAATTGAAAACCTATTTGAAGAAATAATGACTCAAAACTTCACTAATCTGGTGAAGAAAATACACATACCAGCCTGGGAAGCACAAAGAGTCTCAAACAAGATGAACCCAAAGAGGCCCACACCAAGACACATCATAATTAAAATGCCAAAGGTTAAAGACAAAGGGAGAATCTTAAAAGCAGCTACAGAAAAGCAGTGAGTTAGCTACAAGAAAGCTCCTTCAAGATTGTCAGCTGATTGCTCAACAGAAGGGATACAGGCCAGAAGGAATTGGCTTAAAATATTCAAAGTGATGAAAGCAAGGACTTACAGCCATGATTGTTCTACCCAGCAAACTATCATTTAGAATCGGAGGACAGACAGAGAGCTTCCCAGACAAGGAAAAACTAAAGGAATTTGTCACCACCAAACCAGTATTACAAGGAATCTTAGAGGGACAGCTTTAAGACAATAAATAAACAAACAAATAAATAAATAAATAAAATGAATAATAAAATGCAATCACTACATATTTATCAACAACTACTTTAAATATAAATGGATTAAATGGATCAAAAGACATAGGGTGGCTGAATGGATAAGCAAACAAGACCCTTACATATATGGCTTATAAGTGACTCACTTCAGATCGAAAGACACACACAGACTGAAAGTAAAGAGATGGTAAAAGATATTTCACAAAAAATAGATGAAGAAAAAAAAGCTGAGTAGCAATACTTATACCAGAAAAAGTAGGCTTTAAAATAAAGGCCATAACAAAGAGACAAAGAAGGACCCAGTAATCCCATTTCTGGGTATTTTTCCACAGAAACTCAAAACAGTAATTTGAAGGAACATATGCATCCATATGTTCATGCAGCATTATTCACAATAGCCAAGATATGGAGGCAACCTGTGTGTCCATCAACAGATGATTGGATAAAGAAGAGGTGGTAGATATATACAATGGAATATTACTCATCCATAAAACAGATGCAACCTTGCCATCTGCAACAACATGGGTGAACCGAGGATATTATGCTGAGTGGAGTGAGTCAGAGAAAGTCAAATGCCATATGATTTCACTGCTCTGTGGAACCTAAAGAACAAAATAAACAAACAAAACAGAATTAAACTCATAAATACAGAGAATAGTTTGATGGTTGCCTGATGGGAGGATATTTGGGGGGATAGGTGAAAAAGGGGAAGCAATTAAGAAGTACAAGTTAGTAGTTTCAAAACACTAACATGAAGTATAGCATAAGGAATATAATCAAGAATATTTTAGTAACTATGTATGGTGTCAGTTGGGTACTAGATTCATTGGGGTGATCACCTCGTAAGTTACATAAACGTCTTGTCACTATGTTGTCTACCTGAAATGAATATAATGTTGTATGTCAACTGTACTTGAAAAATTAAAAAAAATAATTTAATAAATTTGGGTAGAAATAAATGAAATAGAGAACAAAAAGACAACATAAAAAAATAATGAATTGCAGAAGTGGTTCTTTGAAAAGATAAAGAAAATTAACAAACCTTTGGCTAAACTCATTAAGGAAGAAAGAGAAAAGGCTGAAATAAAATCAGAAATGAAAGAGGACAAATTATGACAGACACCACAGAAATACAAAGGATTCTACAAGAATACTATGAAAAAGCAATAATGTCAACAAATTTGAAAAGATAGAAGAAACTGACCAATTCTTAAAAATATATAACCTCCCTAGACTGAACCATGAAGAATTAGAAAACGTAAATAGACCCATCAGTAGTAAGGAAATTAAAACAGTAATTAAAACTCTCCTCCAGAGCCAAAAAAGTCCAAGAACAGATGGCCTCACTGTGAATTCTAAGAAACATTCAAAGAAGACTTAATACCTATACTTCTCAAGCTCTTTCAAAAAATTGAAGAGGAGGGAATATTTCCTAACTGATTTTACAAGTCCAAAATTACCCTGATACCAAAACCAGAAAAGGGCAAAACACACACACACACACACACACACACACACACACACACACACACACACACAATTTTAGGCCAATATCTCTGATGAACATAGATTCAAAAATCCTAAACAAATACTAGCAAATCAAATACAATACAGTAAAAGAATCATACATCACAATCAAGTTCGGTTTATTCCAAGGATGCAAGAATGGCTCAACAGCTACATCAAGCAATGTGCTACACCACATTAACAAAATAAAAGATAAAAATCATATGATCATACCAATAAATGTAGAAAAAACATTTGACAAAATAACATCATATATAATGAAAATAATCAATTAAATGGGTATAGAAGAAAAATACCTCAACATAATAAAGGCCATATATGACAAACCCTCAGCTAATACCATATTCAATGATGAAGAGCTGAAAACTTTTCCTCTAATATCAGAAAGAAGACAAGGATGCTCACTATGGCAACTGTTATGCATCACAGTAAATGAAAGTCCTAGCCAGAGAAATTAGGCAAGAATAAGGAATAAAAGGTGTCCAAATTGGGAATGAAGAAGTAAAACTGTCACTATTTGCAGATGACATGATCCTACATATAGAAAATTCTAAAGACTCCACTAAACAACTATTAGAAACAATAAACAAATACACTATAGTTGCAAGATACAAAATCAATATACAAAAATTCATTGTGTTCCTATATACTAACAATGAAATATCAGAAAGAGAAATGAAGAAAACAATCCCATTTCCTAACAAAACAAAAAGGATAAAATACCTAGTAGTAAATTTAAAGGAAGTGAAGGACCTGTGCACTGAAAACTACAAGCCTTTGTTGAGAAAAATTAAAGAAGACACAAAAAAAATGGAAAGGTATTCCATAGTCATGGGTTGGAAGAATTAACAATCTTAAACTGGTCATAGTACCTGAAACAATGTACAGATTTAAAGCAATCCCCATTAAAATCCCAGTGGCATTTTTCACAGGCATAGAACAAAAAAATCCTCAAATTTGTATGGAACCTAAAAGACCCTAAATAGCCAAAGCAATCCCAAGAAAAAAAGAACAAAGCCAGGAGTATCACACTTCTTGACTTCAAACTATACTACACAGCAACAATATTCAAAACTATGCTATTGGCAAAAAAACAGATACACAGACCAATGGAGCAGAACTGAGAGCCCATAAATTAACCCACACATATATGGGCAAAGCGGCCAAAACCAAAAAACAAACAAACAAACAAAAAATAGAGAAAGGAAAATCTCTTCAAAAAACAGTGTTGAGAAAACTGTAAAGCCATATGTAAAAGAATGAAACTAGACAGCTATCTGACACCATACAAAAAATTAACTCAAAATGGATTAAAGACCTGAAACAATAAAACGTATAGAAGAAAATGTACGCACTAAATTTATCAACCTTGCTCTCAGAGGGTTTTTTTTGTGAACTTGACTCCAAAGGCAAAGGAAGCAAAAACAAAAATATAAGTGGGACTACATCATACAGCTTCTGTACAGCAAAAGAAACAGTCAATAAAACAAAAAGGAAACCAACTGAATGAGAGAAGATAGTTGCAAATGATATCTCTTATAAGGGGTTAATATCCAAAATATATAAAGAATTCGTACAACTCAACAGTAACAAAACAATCTTTAAAAAGAATGGGCAAAGAACCTGAATAGACACTTTGCCACGGAAGATATACAGACGGCCAACAGATATATGGAAAGATGCTCAACATCACTATTTATAAGGGAAATATAAATCAAACCACAGTGAGATACTACCTCACACTTGTTAGAATGGCTATTATCAATAAGAGAAGAAATAAGTGTTGGAGAGGATGTGGAGAGAAGGGAAACCTCACACATTCTTGATGAGGGTGTAAACTGGTGCAGCCACTAAGGAAAACAATATGTAGACTCCTCAAAAAATTAAGAACGGAACTACCATATGACCCAGGAGCACCTCTTCTGGGTTTCTAACCAAAAAATTAGAAAACACTTATTCATAAAGATATATGTATCCTTATGTTCGTTACAACATTATTCACAATAGCCAAGACATGGAAACAACCTAAGTGTCCTTCAATGGATGACTAAATAAAGATGTGGTACATACCTACAGTGGAATAGTACTCAGCCATAAAAAGATGAAATAGTGCCATTTGCTACAACATGGATGGATCTTGAGAGTAGTATGCTAAGTAAAATAAGTCAGATGGAAAACGACAAGAACTGTATGATTTTTCACTCACGTGGATATAAAAGAAAAAGCAACAAATGAACAAACAAAACAAACATACAAGCAAACAAACAAATTTATAGATACAGAAAATGGAATGGTGGTTACCAGAGGAGAAAGAGGTGGGGGGAGGAATGAAGAGGGGTAAAGGGGATCAAATACATGGTGATGAAAGACTAGACTTCGGGAGGTGAGTACACAATAGAGTACACAGATGGCATTTTATAAAGTCGTACACCCGAAATTTATATAACATTATTAGTCAATGTTACCCCAATACATTTAATTAAATTGTTTTAAACAGCATGAACAAAGTTAAAATAAAAAAATTGTAAAGCGCTTTACATCAATTTTCAATATTTTCATATATAAATCATAATTATGAATTAATAAAAGACAAACATTCCAATGTGTGCAAAGGTTAAGAAAAGACTGAAATACAAAAAAGCAATAAACATAAAAAATATGTACAACTTTACTAGTAAACAATGCTCATTTAAGTGACAATGAAATCAGATGACGAATTTGATAATAGTTAGTATTGGTAAAGATGTATGGAAATAGGAAATATCATACATAATTGTTGAGAGTATAAGCCAATAAGTATTTCTGGAGACCAATCTGAACACAGATTTAAATGTTCAAATATTGATCATGTTAGGTATAGAACTGTGTTTTTTAGGAAATTCTTATAATAAAATACATAGATAAATTGCATAAAGATATATAAAGTAGGACATTTTTTGCACAGTTTACAATAGTAAATAATTAAGAAACATCCCAAAACTCAAGCAATAAAGGTACGGCATAATAACTTTTATACCATATGTAAATAATTTACTTATTACCATAGAGAGATATCTATAACATATTGTTAAGGAAAAATTCAGGTTAAAATTTGTATACCTACGCTGGTATATGAATGCACATGAATATCATTATTGCCCTCAGTAATAAGCTGACACATTTGTTTATTGTTCCATCAACTATACACAGTATCTCTTGGCTTCCTAACCTACAATGATGATGTCTGCACCTCTAACTTACCTTCACCTTTCCCCCGCTTTCCACATCCCCACTTCTGTCACCTGTACTTTTATTTTATCAAGGATGACAATACTTATGTCCTGTTTTGTAACTACAACCAATTATTTCACATTTTGTCTTTAATGAAAAACAATAGTGCTTATATTATTATGCCTTTGTAATTACAGGCTCTGCTGTGAACAATAATTTAAAATCATACACCTGCAAACACTATATAATATGTTGCTGGAACGTCTAATGGCTTTTTAAATTGCCTCTTTTTTTCCTTGCACCCTTATCATATCTTTAGTTTCTTTGGATGCATTCCTTTACATCGACTCTGTTATAAATTTCCCCCTTCTCCCCCTGCACGTAACTCCCTGCTGGCATCTTCCGTCCTTGCATCTCACCCGGGGTGGCTGCTCTCCAGACGCCAAACCATCTCCTAGAACTTCAGGTCCCTGCTCTTCCGGATTGTATCACCTTTATGGATGACATGTCTTTCTATTTTATTTTGCTTATTTTTTTGGAATATGTCTTCAATTAACTTCCTAGGAAAAGATGCTTAGGAAGTAGAGTTTATAAATCCTTGAATGTAAGATGTTTTTATTCAGCTCTCTGATCTTATTTATTCTTTGGTATTTTAAAATATATTTTTCATTCTTTCATAACCTTGAAAGCATTTCTATTGAGAGACTGAATATACAAATTGACAGTGTCCAGACTATATATAAAAATAGGATTCTGACCAACAATATGCAGCAATCAGCCTATGAAACCAACCCATTATTGACAGTAACCAGCCCAGGAAGGCAAGCTACTATCTATAAGTCAGATATATAGAAATCAGATGAGTATCTCCAGCAAACAATCCAGGAAGATCAAACAATAAACCCTGAAAAAGTTGGCCCAAAATGGCCAGAACTTGATTAATAACTGGAAGCTTCTCTAATTTTTGTTTCCACTTTCAATTTAGTAACAAATAGAGAAAGCCAAATATTCAACCCTAACTAATCACATAGGATGCCGGGCTTCTACAATAGTTAGCCCACCTAAAGCTTCCGCATGCCAACAGCCTCCAATCAGAGCAAACCTGAAACGTTCCCCTTTTCCCTTTGTTTGCCTGTGAGTTTCTGAGTTTCTTGCCAAACCAAATGATGTTTTTTGCCAAAACCATGTGATGGTGGCTGATTCCCTTGTTAGAGAAAGCTCTGAATAAATAGCCTTTGATTATGTAATCCAGGAGGGCTTTATTTCCAAATTATATAGAGACTTCTATAATGCAAAGCTGTCAAGAAGCCTGATAACAGTGTGACCTTAAAAAAAATAATATCTTTGTTGAGATATAGTTCACACATACCATACAATTCACCCATTTAAAGTGTACAATTAAATAGCTTTTAGTATAGTCACAGAGCTGTGCAACCATCTCCACAGAAATCTTAGAATACTTTCATCTCCCAAAAACAAACCTGTACCCATTAAACAGTCACTCTCCATTTTCCCCCAACCTCTATATCTGTAGCAACCACTAATCTACTTTCTGTCTATAATGATTTGCCTACTCTAGACATATCACATAAAGGGAATGTTACATATATGATCTTTTGTGACTCACTTCTTTCATTTAGTATAATATTTCCAAGGTCTATCCATATTGTAGCATGTATCAGTACTTAATTCCTTTTCATGGACAGATAATATTCCATTGTCTGGATATACTACATTTTGTTTATCCATTCAGCAGTTGGGTTGTTTCCACTTTGGGGGCTATTATGAATAATACCACTATGAACATTTATGTACAACTTTTTGTGTGGATCTTTGTTTTCATTTCTTTCGGCTATATACCTAGGAATGGAATTGTTGGGTCATATATATGGTAACTTCATGTTTAACCTTCTGAGAAACTGTCAGACTGTTTTCCAAAGCGATAAACCATTCCACATTCCCACCAGCAATACCTAAGGGTTTCAATTTATCCACATTCTTGCCAACACTAGTTTTTATACGTCTTTTGGATCATAGACATACTAGTGGGTTTCAAATACCATCCTACTGTGGTTTTGATTTGGATTTCCCTGATGGCATCTTTCCAGGTGCTTATTGGTCATTTGTTTATCTTGTTGGGAGAATTCTTCATTTAAATCCTTTGTCCGTTTTTTAATTGGGTTGTCTTTTTATTGTTGAGTTTAAGGGATCCTGTTTTTTAACTTTATTGTTTTCTTTCCAAAAACTTTAGCATCTGCTCTTTATCTTTGGTATTCTGAATATTCACAATAACATGTCTAGGCGCATGTCTTTTGCTTCACCTTGTTGAGCACATGGTAGGCCTTCCCAACATGAAGACCCATACTTTAGCTCAGGGTTTCCTTTCATTATTTCTTTGATGATTTACTGCCCTCTGTTTTCTCTTTCAGGAACTTCCATTATTTAGGCAGCAAACCTTGGATGGATCCCTAAGTCTTTAATCTTCATTTTCATTCTTTCTTTTCTTGCTTTTTGTTCTTTTTATTCTATTTCTAGATGTATTTTTTTTCTTTACTCTTCTAGTGATTTTTCCATTGACTTCATTTGTATGTGTTCCCTTCTTTACAGCATAATTATTTAATAAATGTAATATCTGGGGCAACTCAGTTGGGACCTCCTCTTGCTTTGAGAGCTGTTATTTTCTACTCTAATAAACTGTCCTCTGTTGAAAACTTTAAAATAAATAAATAAATGTGACATCTCTTTAAAATATCTAGAGATACTAGGTACAGAGCCAATTTTGAAGTTCTCTTCCACTTCTCTGGATACTGTTGCTAATTTTAATCTTAATCTTTCTCTTTGACATTCCTCATTTATGTGATCATCCTTGATTTTTTATTTGAAATTAAGGTAAAAACCTAGCTGAGGCCTTTGTTTTGATGGGCAAGAGTTTACCAATTGCAGGTTTCTTCTCATGTTGAAGCAGGAGCAAGTCAACCTCTGTGACTGGCTGAAATGCCGAAGGCTTCACTCTAGGTTGCCAATTCCCACATTAACTGTCCTGGTTGTGCCAGACAGTCCTTTTTATTCCTGTACAGAAGAAGTCTCCTTTATTTTTTTCATTGTGGTAAATATACGTAACATAGAATTTACCATTTTAACCATTTTGAAGTATATAATTCGGTGGCATTAAGTACATTCACATTGTTGTGCAAGCATTACCACTATCCACCTCCAAAATTTTTCATCACCCCATACTGTAACTATAACCCATTAAACAAAAACTTCCCATTTCCCCAATTCCCAAACCCCTTTTAACTCCTGACCTACTTTCTGTGTTCATTTTTATTTAATTTTTAGGTTTTGTTTGGGAGCATTTTTTTGGTTTGTTTTTTGTACTGAAAGAAAGGAAGATGTATGAGAAGTGAACATTAACTAGCAATACGCTTCCGATTACCCTACACCCCTTGCTTTTAACTATAGTAATCTGAGGATTCCGAGTTGCATATGACCTCCCAGGCCTTGTAAGGTAAGGCGCTTACCTTATAAAGGCTCTGATTTGTGCCCTTCTTTGGGCATTTTCTAAGCTGTGATTTCCTCCAGCCTTTTGAAACTGTCTCTACTGCTTCACCCACTCACTATCTCTCATTAGATTGGATAAGATCTTTCACATACCACTGACCTTCCCTCCACTTCCCATTTCTACATTTTTATTCCTATTATGAGTTTGGGAACACAAGTGGATATCAGCATATGCTCAACCTACCATATTAAAACACAAGCCTGTACTAAAATTTTTAACCTCTTAAGTGCTACCTGGTATACTTAACCAGAAATGTAATAGTTTTGTAACAAATCAGTATCAAAACACAAAGAAGTATTTTGAAAATAAAAAATCAGAGAAGTATCAGGAATCAGTATATGGGACATGCTTTAAGACAGTTTTTCATAAATAAATTTAAATCCTAAACTACTGTACATAGTTCTCAACAGTATAGGCATAGGTTGCTTTAAAATCAACTATTTTTGTGACTAGTATAGTAATTCTTTATTATTAAGGTCTCAGCAAAGTAGCATCTTGTCATTAAATGGACATGTGCTATGGATTCATAAAATATAATGAAAAACTGGATTACCCTTGTTCATGATGGTCACTGTATCTGGCACAGGGAACAGATCATATAGAGTGTTGATCAAAACACAGTTATAGAAAATCCAGAAGACCTATTTTTAAGTCCATGTTTGGACACATATTAAATTTACTTGGACAATTTTCTCAGTATCTGAAGTAATTCTTCATTTGTGAAATGAGTTTAAAAATATCCATATAACATCTGTGAGGAACAGGTGAAGCAAGTGTAATTCTGAGCTCATAATAGATGCTAAATAAGTATCAGCTATTAATATCCAAAGTTGGACTCCAATATCAGTCCATGTGAGCCGAGTTCCTGGGTCTAATACCAGTTCCCTAACTTTGACCATGATACTTAACCTCTCTGTGTCTTGTTCCCTCACCTCCAAAATGGAGGTGATGTTGAGCCTACATTAAAGGGTCATTTTGAGGATTAAATGCAACAATACACATATAGGATTTAAAACAATGCTCTTATGATCATCACCTGAATCATCATGATTGTTTGATCTCTTTAAAGCACACTATATTACTGAATCTAATGTCTACAGAGTCACTGTGAAAAGCTGGACCCAAACATTATTTTGCTATTGTGCCACCTTATGACACAGTCTCTTCCCTGCCTCCTTTGTCCTGCATCCCCGCCCTCCCCCCCCAAAAAAAAAAAAAAAAATCATTTTTACATTTACATTTTGAACCAATGTTGTATCTAGAATAATCCATTCTTGAATCATCACCAGTGGCATATAGAATCATAGTTATCCTTGTCATCTTTAAACACAACTGAAACCTACAAAAAACTGTTTCAACTTTAATTTCTACTGAGTCTACATTTCACTGAATTTTAAGCATGCCTTTCCTGAAGCGCTGCCATATTCTTTTTCTTCCTTCAGTAAGTGAAAGTGTTAAAATTCACTCAACAGCCTTTAAAAGCTTTCTAACATTTTATCTTAACAACTTGATCTAAAAAAATATATATATATATCTTCATTTCTGCTATGGGATTTTCTTACAAGTGGAAACCACAGTTCAGTTTAATAGAAATTGAGTTATCCAGGATAAGCTGCACTGGCTCCCAGCCAAAATGGACAAACAACTCAAATTTTACCTCAAGTCAGGATTTTTTTTTCAACCTGCTTGCTCAGAAAGTCTATTTTGATTATAATATAAATGCTGGCTAATATATAAGAAGATGATACTCTTACTTACTTTCCTTTTCAAAGTACGTGCCTTTGTACTTGCAGTTCTCTCTTCCTGAGCTGCCTTCCCCACTGTGTCTATGTTATAGCTCCCACTCATTCTCCAGATCCAGCTCATTGTCACCTCGATCATTTCCTCTGTGAATTACTGAGTCACACTTAGTAGTAGATACCCTCTTGGCTCACTCAGAACTTCATTCCTACCTCTCCATAGCCTTTACTATTACATATAGCAATTGTTAAAAGACCAATCCCATCCACTGGACTGAGCCTAAGGCAAGGAAGTCAGTGTGGGGTTCCCATCCATATCTCCAATATGTTATAATCCATATGTCTGTTGATTAAAGGATTTAACAAGTAGCTCCATTGGAGGACATCAGCTACTTGCTTTTGCTCAGCATCTCCTTTGGGAAAACAATGCCAAGACTCACTCAAATCCTCAGATACCCATTGGATGATACAAACCTTGGTTCCAAAGATGGATATGTGGCCCAGGAATGGACAATCAGAGAACTCAAAGTACTTCATCCCATTGGCCGCTGTAATTAAGTCAGAATAGGTGTGTAACTCAGTATGGGCCACGAAGAGTTATTCCTGAGACTTTTTCAAGGAAGATTTGGAGAGATGTACTTTCTTTTCTCTTGGACCACTAGATGTGAGAAAGAGCTAAGCCTAGAGTTTTTTGTTTGTTTGTTTGTTTTAACTTTATTGGGGAAGAGAGTGTTTTTCCCAGGACCCATCAGCTCCAAGTCAAGTTGTTCTTCAATCTTAGTTGTGGAGGGCGCAGCTCAGCTCCAAGTCCAGTCACCATTTTCAATCTAGTTGCAGGGGGTGCAGCCCACCATCCCATGTGGGAGTCAACTGGCAACCTTCTTGTTAAGAGCACGCGCTCTAACCAAATGAGCCATCTGACCACCCACCGGCAGCTCACCGGCAGCTCAGCTCAAGTTGTTGTCTTCAATCTACTTGCAGAAAGAGCAGCTCACTGGACCATGTGGGAATCAAACCAGCAACCCTGTTACTCAGAGCTTGCATTCTAACTGAGCCACCCGGCCGCTCCAAAGCCTAGAGTTTATGATGGCCATCTGTGCTGCCACACAGAGAACACTTACTAGAATGAAGTTAATACAGAAAAAGTCAGAGCTAAGTGATGCCTCAAGATAAACTTCTGCTGACATCATTTCAGCTTCTAATCCAGACATGTCTGGAGTTCATTCCTGTCCTTTCCAGTTTCAAGAGGTTTTTTTGTTTTGTTAGACTACTTTGAGTGTCATTTTGTCACTGACAATAAAACACAAGTCCTGGAAAAACAGTTACTCCATCAAACCAGGACATTAATTTTTAAAACCTGGAATGAAACAACACTATTATTGACCACATAGGAATACAACATATCTTTGAATTCAGTAGCATGCTGTTGTAAATAATAAGCTAACCCAAAATATTTTTTCTCTTTTCTTTTTGAAATCCTATGACAGTTATTCTATTAAAGTATATGCTCATATGTTAAAACAAATATATTGTTATTTTTCTTGTTAACTTGGTCAATGAAAGCAAGGGAATGAAGAAAATGATGCCAAGAAAAGTATTTTTCAACTGTAACTACTTATTCTTGTCAAGATTTTTGCCCCAGCTATTGCACAAGGAGGGGTTTATTTTTGGATATATGATAATATGAAAATAAACTATGGTTGCATACTGGAGACCGAATCATGAATATTTACTGCATACATTCTTGAAATTTAATATGGATAGGAACCATCAGAAGGTATCTGTTAAACATTAGGATTTAAGGGGTTCCACCCCAAAGATTCTCTGATTCATTATGCCAGAGTTGATTTCAAACAATCATACCATATTAGTCTGAATTTAATGGTGTCTTGCTCTTTGAGGAAAGGAGAATCATAAAAGATGATAAAACTTAGAGCTGAATCCTTGACAAGGTGAAAAATGAAAATTTCTATCACGAAAGAAAAAATTAAAAAGAGAAAGTGTTAGAAATGTTTTATTATTTTCTTAGCTCCCATAGGGCAAAAGATATTGAAGGTCTCTTTTGATCAGAAAAATGTAAAGCCCTAGTTCTAGTCCTTTCCCATACAGGAACTAGTTTGTTTCTTTATTTTTTTACAAAATGGGACATGAGAAATTGCTTAGAAATAATATGGCTTCCAGAACCTTATATCCAAGGCATAAAATTTAGTAGGTACCTCCTTAGAAATAACAGAAAAAGTTAGATTTCAGTGGAAACTTACAGGTCATTTAACGTAACCATTATCAAATGTTGGACTCTTCTTCACTATTCCCTAAAAGTAGTCATTCAATCTCTACCTGAACACCTCCAGTGACCCAGAACTCATTACTTCATGAGAAAGCAATTTTTTTTTTCTCCTGTGGTAAAAGTTTGTGTTTGTTGGTTGGTTGGTGATTGATTGGTTTTTCCCTTCCACTAGGCTAAAATCTTCCTCCCAATATAGGATTTTCATTAGTCTTAGGTCGGCTTGTTCTGTTGACTCACAAAACCAATACAGCTGTCCTATATGAAGAGTCTATAATTATTTGAAGTTACCAAGACACCACCTAAATCCTCTCTATTCCAGATTAGACAACCACTTTCTTCAGCTATTTCTTTTCTGACTCGGTTTTCTAGAGACTTTCTCTACCTGATAACCCTCTGTACCTTTTTCTCCTACTTGTTCAATGTGTACCTTGAGTTACAAGATTTTTTATTTTTATTTTTATTTTATTTTTATTTTTCTTAAGTACAAAGTTCCCACGGTTAGTAAGTAATTGAGCTAGATTTCCAAACCCAATTTTTTTTTTTTTAAGTTTCAGGTGTACAAAGCAATGTAATAGATAGTTACACCCCTCACAAAGTGATAACCCTGCCCAATCTGCTACCCCTCTAACATCGCATATAGCTGTTACAATACCATTGACTATCTTACCTATACTGTACTCCACATCCTATGCATATATATATATATATATATATACACACACACACACATATATATATATTATATATATATATATATATATATATATATATATATATATCATTATAGTTTACATTCAATATTTTTCTACTTCAGCTATAGGTGTACACTTCATGGTCAGGCATCTACAGTCTATGAAGTGATCACCCAATAAAACCAGTGCCTATCTGGCACCCTCCATAACCCGTACGACATTATTTTTATTTATTTTTTAAGGTCACCCATCCAAACTCGGTCTTGGCCTAGGGAGGTGGAGGATATGGCATTAAAGAGCTCAAGTTCAGAAGTTCCATATGACTATCCTCTTTTATAAATGAGGAAACTGAGCTTCAGAGAGTCTAAGTTGCTTCTCAAGGTCACACAGCCAAGTGACCAAAATGGGATTCCAACCCAGTCTGTGTGATTCCAAACTCGTCTGTTCATTTCCCTAAAGCCTGATGCCCCACTGGTCATCTCCTCACACCACCCAACGCCTGAATGCACTCTACTTGCATATCGCCATGTCAGAGGTAGCTTCGTCTGAGAGAAAATTTTTCCTTGCACTGAGCTGAAAACCACTTCCCCCTTGAACTTTAACCAGTGGTCTTGGCTCTACCCTGAAGGGTCCAAAAAACAAAACTGCTCCCACCTCTATTTGATAGTCTTCACATATAGTTCTGATTCTGAACTTTGATTCTCACTTTTGCCTGCTGTGACTCTAGCTAAGGCTGGTTCAACACAAGCCTGATTCTGGAAGGATCTGCAGTGGCTGACTGAAAGGTGAGATTTTAAACTTTACTTTCAGGGAAGCACCTCCCAAGAACCAGGGTTGTAGTAATTGATTGATAATAGCATTTCATCTTTGTATTGACCAACCCCAAATGTTAACCCTTAGGCATGGTGGGAGCTATGCATGGTCCTGTTTCCTTCTGTGCTCTAAGACAGTGGTTCTCACCCCTTGATGGGCAATGGAAACACCTGCGCAGCTCTGAATATGTGATATTTATTATTGACCTCGCTAAAATCTGGAATGTTTGCGTAATAGTTTTAATGGATTCCTTTACATTTTCCAGATATATTTACATCACCTACAAAACATAATTTGTCATTTATTTTTTTTTAAGTTTGGAAGGGTTTTTTTGTTTGTTTTTTTTTCCATCTCCCACCACCTCCCCTTTGGTAACCATTGGCTTATACTCTATTTATTGGTCTATTTCTGCTTTGATTATTCATTTATTTTTATTTTAGGTTCCACATATAAGTGAGATAATACAGTAACTGCCATTCTCTCTTATTTCGCTTAGCATAATACCCTCTAGGTCAAATCATGTTTTTTATTGCTGAATAATATGCATACACACACACACACCACATTTTCTTATCCATTCATTTATTGATGGACATATGAGATGCTTTCACATCTTGGCTAATGCTAATAATGCTGCAGTGAACATAGGGGTGCATACATCTTTGAATTAGTGCTTTTATTTTACTCAGATAAATACCCAGAAGCGGAATTCCTGGATCATATGGCAGCTCTATTTTTAATTTTTTGAGGCATCTTCATACTGTTTTTCATAGTGGCTGCATTCATTTACAATCCCACCAACAGAGTACAACTGTTCCATTTTATCCACATCTCTGCCAATGGTTGTTATTTGTCAATTTATTGATGATAGCCAATCAGGTGTGAGGTGATATCTCACTATGATTTAAATTTGCATCTCTTTGACGATTAGTGATGTTGAGCATCTTTTCATGTATCTATTGGCCATCTGTATGTCCTCTTGGGAGAAATGTCTATTTAGGTCGTATCCCCATTTTTTAATTGGATTGTTTGGTATTTTTGGATTTAAGTTGTATGAGTTCTTTATGTATTTTGGAAATTAAATCCTGTTAATTTCCTCTCCATCTAACACAACTCATTTCAAATAATATCTTTCCATGAATACTTCCATAAATATTCTTCTTCCATTCCCCTCTCCTATCTCTTGCTAACCCTTGCTTACCTTTCTTCTAAAAATGATAATAAATAATATTTTTTTAAGGTTGAAATCTCTAAGAGCAAATAGGGTAAGAGTGAAGTCATCAGTAGAGCTAAGGTTTCAAAATACAGAAAGTAAATGGAAGAGGAATGACGAAAGCTGAGGATAGAAAACTATAGGATAGAATATTTCAAATATGCACATAAGAAGATAAGGTCAAGGGGGAGCCAGCTTAACCTACAGATCCTTGGAGAGGATCCAGGTTCAAAGGAAAGAAATGATACAGGGCAAGTGGGGGGTGAGCAATGGGGAAACGCCTTCCACTTTGTGAGGGAGGATGTGCTGACCTTCGAATTCCTTTAGCTTAGATAATCATCAATTCAGTGCACACTTAGACTAAATATTTTTAGATACACTTACTCCAGAATTCCTTTTTTTGGAAGTTACTTGAGAATGCCCATTTGTGTTAGATGGATAAAAAAGAAGTTAAACAGTAAAGGAAAATATAGGATTCGGGAAACAGAGAAGACAAACTAAAAGGGCAGTTAAGGATAGAACCAAGGTGACAGCAGTCATCAAGAGGTCCAGACAAGAACATGAAAGCAGCAGGCTCTGAAGGAAGACACACAAAAAGGGGACAACACAGACTACATAGTATGAATGATAATCTGGAAACCGAAAAAACATAAAAAAACCCCACAAAATGCTGGAGAAAAACTCAATTATTAGAAAACCAATCACTAAAATACAATTATATTTGAAATATGAAACAACAGTTAATCCAAATTCTAACAGAAAATCAGTGAGTTTCAAGAAGGAAAATGCAATGAATTTTAAGCAGGAGCCAGAATGAGCAAGAAGCCGAAGGCATTAGGTTTTTGTGGAAAGGATTTATGATTATTTTTCCTATAAGAAAACAGCAGGATAAACCAGCTTGGGGTCTGGGGTAGGAAGGACTGTAAAAGTAGGCACAGTCTAAATATGGAACAATTTCTAATGTGGAATAATTAACGGAGTGTGGGAAAGAACTCATCTGAATAGTCGTCTTTAAGGGAAACAGAAGTCATGATATTGGAACCATAGAGAAAGTCAACTTAGTAAATCACTTGGCTTTGCAACGAAGAATATTCCCATAGTCAATAATATATATGTCAATGACTAGCTTTCAACTTGGAGAATCAGTAACAAAATATGGAAATATTAATTGTGGTTACAAAATAGGAAATGCTTTCAAACTTGCCATTTTAAAAATAAAACTAGATTCACAGGAGTGGGATATGGAAGGAGGGAGAGAGAGGGAAAAGGGTTTTCTCATTTAACAAACTGAGGAGTCAAGAGATACCAATTCTAGTTAATGGAACAAGAGATAGGGGTTAAGTATGGTTATTGATTGCATGGATAAGCAATTTTGGAACTAAAATAGAACTATTAGGCAAGGTAAATAAAGTTGGAAGGATTGAAAAATGAGCTAAATGTGATGTATTATTACATATAGTTGACAGGCTGTTCTACAGTTAATAAAGAAGACTGGCATAAATACACTGTATCTGGAATGGAAGAAAGTGTTTATTAGAGCAGGCCTGGATGGGAATAGGTGAAAATGGGTATATTCAGGAGCTGTTGTTTTTCATAACCAGCCCTTTTGTGCTATTTTATTTTCCATTCATGAGCTTGTATAAGTTAGATGAAAGAATATAAATAATGAAGACACCAACATTTGCTATGTGGAGTCAATGTTTTTTAGTAATAAAAATTGAAATGATTTCTAAAATTGTTTATATTGTTGAGAACTAGCAACAAACACACAAGCCAATTTTTTTGTATATTTCTAATTTATGTTGAAAAGCCTTCTTCTCTTTGACTGTGTGACTGTTTCTGTCCTGGGAGTTTGAATTTGAATAAAATATAAAATGAATTTAATAGTTATAGTTCAGATAAGGAGGTTATGCCTCAGGAGGTTATGTCTCAGGGGGTTCATGGTTTCTTGATTTTTTTATTTTATTTATTTATTTATTTTACTGCTCAGTCTTGGCTTAACATCAGTTTTGGGGTTTTTTTCTGATGGGTTGTCACTGCAATAGACTCACAGAATCGCTATGCTTATAAAAGCACCTCAGGGAAGTTACCTGGTTATAAAAAAGAAAGATAACTGTTCCAAACAAGCAATGTACAAAAAAGAGCACACAAAAGTGAGATTAGGAGACTCCAAAGGGACTTTCCTGTTAGGTGTCTGGCACAGGCACAAGCCAGGATGATTTCTGTTATCAAGCTGAACACAGAACCATCCCGAAGATTGTTTGAGCATTAAAAATAAGTCATTGCTTTTTAATTCAGGTTTTTATGCTTCTTTTTGGCTAAAGCTACTGAAGCAAAGAGACTTTAGAAGCTTAAAATCTGTTTCGCCTTAGTTACTTCACACAGAGTTTCTTTGAAAGACTGGACTTTTTCCCAAAAGTCCCTTTTCATTTCTTTCCATATTAAACCATTCTTTAGATAAAGCCATTATACTTTATAATATGCTAGTTTTCTGTATGTACATACACAACGTAAGCACTGAGGCGAGAAACTGTAAACTGGCACTAAATACCTACATTCACTTGAATTTACCTCAGTAACCTAAACAAAAGCATTTGGGGTCCCAATTTTCAGGATATCTGAATGAGCTTTTTCATTTACATGGTATATGCAATCATGTAACTAAAGTCAGAATCATAGTTGAATTTTAAAATCGATAATGATTTTCCTCATTGGACAAAATTGTCCCATTTATCAGAGATAATTTAGACATCTCTATGGATTTGAATTTGCTTTCAAGTCTTTCTTAACAGAAATCGCATTATAAATAAGAATCTAGCCATTCAGTTGGTATAATTAGCAGGTAAGGCTAAGTGGGCTGGAGAGGCCACTTCCTTCGACCCAAAACGAAGATGAGTAACTTGTCAAGATGCAACTTAATGTATTTGTCCCTAGGTTACTGCTCATAAAATCTGCAAACTCTCAGAATGTTCAATAAACCCTTATATTTCTGTTAGACATCTTCTTCTTTTTCTTTTTGTTTTTGAGGAGAGAGCTTTTTTGTTGGCTGTATTTTTATGAGAAATGCTAATGCATTGAATAACACAATAGTATCAATTTTTAGAAAAATACCCCAAAGTACATGTCAGAGAAATGAATGAGAATTGACACCTGTGATAATAAATAGAACTGAGGGCTGGCAGAGGGTAAGCAATTATTTTAGTAAAATGGGGCCAGACTCTTATTCTTATGTGGAAATCATCACTTTAATATTTTATAGGTATCATTTTATTCAAAATTATATTCTCTATATCAGCACAATATGAGATTCTAAATTGTCATCTTAATCAATTTTTCATTATACTATAATATAGTAACCAGTTTGAAAAAAATGTCTATTTCATTTTGAAGTTATCTATTCTTTTAATTTAGTAATATAAAAGAATCCCTACCTTAAATGACATATTCTTGCAAAGATATTTTCATTCAGTTTAGTAAACATTTATCCTGTAGCTACTACAAATCAGAGCTGTATTAAGCATGAAAGCTTCAAACATGAAGCAAAGAAATGCAAGAAAGTTGAGACATATTTTTCTCATTGCTACTGATAGGAATTTAACAGTGAAGTCTTTCAGGGGAACAATTTTGAAGTTATGCATTAAAAACCTTACTATTCTTAGCTTAATAGGAGGGGTAATGTATGTACCAAATATTCACTGTATGGCACATTTGTAATTTCCCCTTTAAATGCAAATGCCAATACATACTTTTTTTATTTTCTACTCTCTTCACTATGGGGTCACATATGTAACATGGCTGTAAAATAGAAATTTACTGAGGGACACAGTAGTTTAGAAGGATTTTTTTGTGTGTGTATATATTTACATTCTTTTGTAGTAAGTACTTGGGGTTTTTTTTCAGATTTTTATTGTGGAATTGGGGGATGGGAACAGCGTTGGGGAACTGGGGGAAGGGGAACACACAAGTTGCTGTCATTTTGTTCTTCAGTCTAGTTTTGGAAGACATTGCTTCACTGGCCCAAGTTGACACCATCATTGTGCTCTTCCCGGGCGGAGGCAGATCAGTCGCCAGCTTCTGGATGGCTGCTCACAGCAGCTTGAGGGCTGCTCATGCTGGCTGCTGGCTACACACGGCAGCCCATGGCAACCCACTGCCGCAGGGGCTGCAGCCTACGCCGTCGCCAGCGAATCACGGCAGCCCAGCTCCAGGTTGAGCTGTTGTTCAGCATCTTAGCTGTAAAGGGCAGTGTCACTGGCCCTCACAAAGTGGTATCCGAACCAGGGCCCTCTGGCATCACAAGCCATCTCAACCAACGCACCACTCGGCTGGCCCTAAAAGACTATTTTAAAGAGGCCCTCAGAGAATTAATGCAGAGAAATTCTGGAAATCTCTCTAAAGAAAAGAGAAAGGTCACAGAAGAAAAGAGGAAAACATCACTATCATTAGAAAGTAAAAAAAAAATCCTTCTTCCCTATCCCCCATTGACAGTTGAGCTGTAGGCATCACAGCATATAAGGATCATATGCATCTGCATTGCAGCTCACAGGACACTAAATGATATAAAATATTAATACAACAGCTCCAGCAATTACAGTACAAACGTTAGGAAGAAATGCTGAAGTTTCCAGCAAATGCAAAAGAAAACAATCTCCCACACATTCAGGACAAATAATCAAGTTTTAAGGAAGCAGTTGGCATCTTTATATACCTACCAGACAACATCATTTTCTTTTTTGTATTAAGTGTAATACTATGAAACTTGTAAGAGGACCTATCCATTTATTTCAAATATTCCCAAGAGTGTTGGGAATAGGTAATACAAAGGGTAATAGGCGGGGCAATAGGAGAATGAAAGGATAGGAAGAAGGCAATTCAAGAAGCCAATTATGTTTGTCAAAACCCACAGAATTTATATACTAAAAAGGGTGAACTTTATAGTACAGAAGTTATGCTTCAATAAACCTGGCTTATAAAATTAAAAAAGCCAGTCATCTGGGAGGAGAAATTTGGTTAAGAAGTCATCAAATTTTCGAAAATTCTAGCTGTTCAATTGACTAAGATTAAAGTTATATTCATAGTTGGTATAATGAAATAATTTTAAACCTTGATTTTAAAGTTCAAATTTTCTAACTAAACTGTTCCTTTTTGGATTGTGGGGTACTGTCCTTGTCAATCTGAAGCTTAACTAGGTTAGAAATGGCATTTTCTAAGTGTTACTAAGGCAAACTTAGTCCCTAGAACATGTTAGTCAACTAATTAAACATTTCATAGAATTAATTTTAAAAACTCCTAAATTGAAAGGCAAGCGTAGGAGAGATTTTTGATCCAAGATTAAAGCGTGGACACATTTGAAAAAATTATGTCACAGTCAGGAGAAATACTAGACATGATTTTGTCGTTGCTTTGTCGTTGGTTTTTTTTTACGCTCAAAGAAGCAATACGCATCCCCATTCACTTTTCTTTCTTTCTCGTGGAGAACATGTTAGAGACCCATTTGGCTGAATGGATATGAAATAAATAGAAAATGACTTTATAAATTAAGGAAGAGGTCACTGAAAGAATAATTCCTCAACTGAAAATCCCATTACCACATTTGAGAATTAAGAAAATTAAGCTGCTTTGACACTGTCTGATTCCTGGAAGTCTAGGCACGAGGAGTTTACAAAAGAAAACTTTACTAAGATGTTTTATTGAATTTAGGATTAAAATTAGCCTTTAAAGGAAAAGTTAATGATTTTTAAGAATGATACCTAATTGTATCCTAAAGCTGCTTCTCTTTAAAAACTTCCATAGAATACCAATTCCTTGAAAGACAAATACTACCAACACTCACTCAAGAAGAAATAAATAACATGAATAGTCCTATATCTATTAAAAAATTAAAAACATAGTTAAAAATCTTCCATCAAATGAAACTCCAGGCCCAGGCGGTTTCACTGGTGAAGTCTACCAAATATTTAAAAGGAAAAAAAACAGTTTCAATTCTACACATTTTTCACAGAAAAATAGAAGCAAAGAGAATTCTTCTCTACTCATTTTCTGAAGCCAGTATTACCATAACACAACACCAGACACATTACAAGAAAAGAAAAACATAGACTAATATCCCTCAAGTGCATAAATACATATCATGAATGTATTCCAGTATCATTACATACTCTTCAAAAACACAGCTTTATGACTGTATAATAATCTATGGTATTAGGCATACCTTTTAATCATTTTTCCTACTATTGGAGGTTACACTAAAGGAGCCAGTCATTTCCTCTTCTTTGCCATTCAAAAGTCTGTGCAGTTTTATGTAGTAAGGCAGATTCTGATTTGGTTCTCTCTCAGGAGAATTTGTAATTGAGAGAATAAGAAAACTGAATTACTTAGCTTTGGGTGCTACAATTTTCAGGGGTCTTGGCAGTAGCCATTTTAGAGCCATAAGTACTAATGAGCAAAGCTAGAGAAAGATGCTGGAGAATGAATCAAAAAAGTTCTTGTTGGGCCGGCCGAGTGGCGCAATGGTTAAGAACTGGCTTGGGACACCAGAGGGCCCCGGTTCGGATCCCACATATGAGGGCCAGTGACACTGCCCTCCACAGCTAAGGTGCTGAACAACAGCTCAACCTGGAGCTGGGCTCCGTGAGTCACCGGCAATGGCATAGGCTGCAGCCCCTGTGGCAGTGGGTTACCATGGGCTACCGTGTGTAGCCAGCAGCCAGCGTGAGCGGCCAGCAGCTGCAGTGAGCGGCCGTCCAGAAGCCGGCGACTGATCTGCCTTGCCCGGGAAGAGCGCAATGATGGTGCCAAGTTGGGCCAGTGAGGCGACATCCTCCACAACTAGACTGAAGAACAAGACAACAGCAACTTGTCTGTTCCCCTTCCCCCCAATTCCCCAATAAAAAATCTTTAAAAAAAAAAAAGTTTTTTGGTTTGTTTTTTTTTTAATGTCTATGTTTATTTATATTGTCCTGAATGCACAAACAGGTTTCTGGAGCAGAGCAGTTTAATTATTACTTAATTTACAACAAATAACCTTGTGATTTCTCTGTGCCTCAATTACTTATGGCAATGAGATGAAAGCTCAATGTTACGCTACACAAATATGGGATCTGTATTATAGGCAAGAAAGCCAAAACAATGAATCCAAGTACTGAAATACATATTGTCCCCTCCCTGCCACATAGACAGAAATAAGCCTTTGCTCCTTGAAAAGTATCCTGGGTTCCCACTCTTACCCTATGGAAAACAAATAAATTTATCCAGAAGAAAGATAAAAACCACTATATTCAGCTTTTTAACCTAGGGATGTCTCCACATTCCAGGTCTCACCTTACCTCTTGAAATCCAAATACATACTCCTGGAATTAGGTAAATCTCTCTGGATTTCTCACTTGGAAATTGCCTTCTACTGATTACTCTTTCAGCCAGCCCCAGGTTTCAGTAAAATTGGCTCAGAATAATCCCTAACTGCAGAAACACAAAAACTACTTTCTCTACAGTCCCCAAAAAGCCAGGCAATGACAAAAGATCATAGAGCATCAGAGACAGATAAGAATAATATGGCTGTCCTGAATACAAAGGGCTCTTTTTAGTTTTCTGTTTTCATTCCCATAGAATCACTTGTATTTCCTGCTCTTGGGTCCCATGAAATATCTATGAACACCCATACAACACCTTCTGCCATCCCTTAAGCTGGGTACAGTGGGTTTCAGATGCATGAAGCAAAAAACCCCAAATGAGGGGAGATATTTAGGTTGTTTCCAATGTTTCACTAAACTGAAAATGTATTTAAAATAAATATTTAAAAAGAGTGTAGACTGTATTAAGGTATACATGCTTTACAGTTCTTAATGTCTGTTAATAAATTGATTTCCAGGAAGTTGGCAAAAATAATTTTTTTTACAATCCCATAGAATATACAAGTGCTCATTTTACACATCATCTCTAACACTATCATCACTTAAAACTTTGCTCATTTGTTAAATTATATTTTAAAAAAAGGCTCCTCATTGTATGAGTTTGCATGTCTACAACTAAAAGTAAAGCTAGATATTATTACACAATGATTTTTTACATATAATAGAATCTATTCCTTGCCTATTGTGAGCCATGGTTCTGTTGTGTTTTTGTGCCTATAGCACATTGCTTTTTATTACAGTTTTATAACCTGCTTTCCTAGATGGTAATACATTCCTTGTTCACTACTTTTGCAAAATTATATTAGCTAGTATCGTGACTTTATTTTCCAAAATGAATTTCACATAAATTTTAAAATTATTTTGTTTAGCTTCAGAAAAATATAATAATGGGACTTAGAATGTAATTACATTAAACATACAAATTAAATTGGGAATAAGTCAGCTGTGTTCTGGGGGCAGCTCTTACCAGCTCGTGAAAGCAAATTGTTGAATAATTCAGGAATTTTGCCAGGTGGTTTTGAACTCTTGATGTCTTAAAATCAGCCATTATGAAGTTTTTATGCCATGAAAATCAGCAAAGGCTACAAATCATAGCTCCTCCACTCTGACGTCACAGAAAGCCAATTCACCAGTACACCACTGGAAAAATTTATGATATTTATTCATTCCATCCACCATTATGTATCTTCTTTTTAGATATTTCAGCAAAGTTCTATAGCTGACTTTATTTTTATTTTGGTCCTATACATTATTCTTAGGCTGTTTCTAATTTGTTAGCTATTGGGAATGGGCTTTTTCCTTCCAGTAATATTGTCAAATAACAAAAATTAAACTTTTTACATTTTTTTTCCATCTGGATAATTTATTATTATTTTTAATAGGTTTTCCAAGAATTCTCTTGGGTTTCCTAGATAGATTAAATTAAATTATATGCAAATTATGATAATTAAATGTGGGTTTTTTTCCCAAAAGATATACTACTTTGTTTTATTTCTTATTGAATTGCGTAGACTTTCTGGAAATGTGTAAAATAATATGAGTAGAGGCCATACTTGTCCTGCTCAGCTTTTGGTGTTTCATTGTTTACTATGATGTCGCCCGTTTTTAGGTTGAAATAGGTCTTCTTTATTATTTAATATTTCTACTCCTAATTTTATGTTATGGTACTAGTAGTAAGTGGTTGGTGGGCTCTTTAGTAGTGGTTATTGTTTTATAGTTTTCATCGTTGGTTTTAATCAGACATAGATTCTGTGAATCTATATGTCAGTAGATAAGAGCACAGTTCTGGAGCCTTATTTCCTGGGTTCTTGTCCTGGCTTTACTATTTCTTGGTTGTGCAACCTTGGGTAAATTATAACCTATCTGTGCCCTGGTTTCCTTGGCTCCTGTAAAATTGGTAAAATGATACAGTACAATTTCTTGATGGGTTTGTGGGAATTCAATGAGTTAATACATATAGAGTGCTTGAAATAGTACCCGGCACAGTTTAAGCATTCAATGAAAGAAATTATTACAACTTAATAAAGTTAGTAATTATTATTAACTAATACCTTCAAGAAACCTCTTAAAATTATAATTTTTCTTTCCTTTAACATGTTGAAATGATGTATTGCTTTAATACTATACTTGCATTGCAAGGACAATACATACTAATTTGTGTCCGTTTCTTTTAATAGCCAATGGAATTCAATTTGCTAGCAAATTAAAAAAATTTTTTTCCAAAAATAAATAATATTATTCTATAGTTGGGGGAAGGTCTATGTTAAATATAAGTATTCTTTTGATTTTTTTAAAATGTATCTTGGAAATGTATAGCTTTTTCTATACTCCAAAACCATTTACATGGCATATGGCTTCTTTTTCATTCTAATGTTATGTACTTGAAGAACTTTGGCCTTTTCCTTGATCAAACATGCTAAAATTGTGCATTGTTATACAATTTATTCCAAGTAAAAAACTTGAAATTATTTATACTTTCTACTATTTTGTGTTTTCCAATTTAGTAATGTGTTTTTGTTTTTATCATACCTTTCGCTCACCTTTCCATCAGCTATTTCTCTGTTTATAATTACTTTACCTGAATGCTCAGTTCATTTATTTTCATACTTCCTTGTTTAGTAACAAAGCATGATTTATTGCATCTTTAAAATGCATATTGAATGACCTGAGTAATTTTTCATTCATAATTTGGAAACTTAAATACGTCAGTGATAGATAGTATATTATGACAAGTCCTGTCATATCTTTGTAGTAGCTTTTTTTTCTCTCTTTAAAAGTATTTAAGAGGGCCAGCTGAGTGGCGTATTGGTTAAGAACTGGCTTGGGATACCAGAGGGCCCCGGTTTGGATCCCACATATAAGGGCCAGTGATGCTGCCTTCTACAGCTAAGATGCTGAACAACAGCTGGACCTGTAGCTGGGTTGTCGTGAGTCAATGGCGATGGCATAGGCTGCAGCACCTGCTGCAGTGGGTTGCCATGGGCTACCGTGTGTAGCCAGCAGCCAGCGTGAGCGGCCCTCAAGCCACCATGTGCGGCTGTCCAGAAACCGGCAACTAATCTGCCTCACCTGGGAAGAGTGCAATGATGGTGCCAACTTGGGCTAGTGAAGCAATGTCCTCTACAACTAGACTGAAGAACAAAATGACAGCAACTTGTCTGTTCCCTTTCCCCCATTTCCCCAGCGCTGTTCCCACCCCCCAATTCCCCAATAAAAAAATCTTTAAAAAAAAAGTAAGAATTTCTCTTTATCTTTGAGGCTCTAAAATGTTATAGGGACATATGTAGGTGTGGGCCTTTTCTCAGTCATTGCTCTGGTACTTAAAAATGTGAATATTATTGTTAATCTTTTAAAATACACCCAAAACTGGAAGCAACCAAGATGGCCTTCAGTGGGCAAATGAATAAATAAACCATGGTACATCCACATTATGGACAATTATTCAGTGAACAGAAAGAATAAGGTGTTAATCTATGTAACAGCATGGATAAATGTTACATGTTACTGCTTAAATGCATATTACTTAAATGAAACAAGGCAGTTTCAGTAGGACATATACTGTAGGATGCCATTTATATAAAATTCTGAAAAAGACAAAACTATAGAGACAGAAAAATATCAGTGGTTGCCAAGTGATTGGGGAAGTGGGAGGGTTAACCAGGGAAAGCATAGGGGCCTTTTTCGGGTTGTGAAACCTTTGGTATGGTATTATAATGGTGGATATATGCCACTGGGCATTTATCAGTACTCACGGATCTTTGCAGTACAAAAGTAATTTAACCTCAAAGGCACGGGAAGTAAAAGCAAAAACAAATGAATGGGACTATACCAAACTAAAAAGCTGCACAGCAAAAGAAACCATCAACAAAATAAGGAGGCAACCAATTATATAGGAAAATATATTTGCAAACAACACCTCAGATAAGGGGCTAATAGCCAAAATATATAAAGAACTTGTACAACAACAAAAAAAACACAAACAATCCAATTAAAAAATGGTCAGAGGACATGAACAGAAACTTCTCCCAACAAGGCATACAAACGGCCAATAGATATGTGAAAGAAATCACAACTTCACTAGCAATTAGGGAAATGCAAATCAAAGCCACAGTGAAATATCACCTCACACTGGCTAGAATGGTTATTATCAACAACACAAATAATAACAAGTGTT
Source organism: Hipposideros armiger (assembly GCF_001890085.2). Taxonomy (NCBI): domain Eukaryota; kingdom Metazoa; phylum Chordata; class Mammalia; order Chiroptera; family Hipposideridae; genus Hipposideros; species Hipposideros armiger. Next base: position 155,184 of record NW_017732335.1, on the reverse strand, counting down.
GGAGAGACTGTGGAGAAAAAGGAACCCTCATACACTGCTGATGGGAACGTAAACTGGTACCACCACTATGGAAAACAGTATGGAGGTTCCTCAAAAAATTAAAGATAGAATTATCATATGATCCAGAAATCCTTCTTCTGGGTATCAACCCGAAAAATCTGAAAACATTTACCATAAAGATATACGTACCCCTATGTTCATTGCTGCATTGTTCACGATGGCCAAGGCATGGAAACAACCAAAGTGTCCTTCCACAGATGATTGGATAAAGAATATGTGGTATATATACACAATGGAATACTATTCTGTCATAAGAAAAGATGAAATAATGCCATTTAACAACATGAATGAATATTGAGATTACCATGCTAAGTGAAATAAGTCAGACAGAAAAATTAAGAACCATATAACTTCACTCATATGTGGGATATAAAACTAACAGCAACAAGCAAATAAGACAGAGAAACAAAAACTGACAGACACAGACAACAGTTTAGTGGTTACCAGAGCGTAAGGGAGGAGGAGGGTAGAAGAGGGATAAAGGTGTCAAATATATGGTGATGGAAGGAGAACTGACTCTGGGTGGTGAACACACAATGCAATATATAGACGATGTATTATAGAAATGCACACTTGAAACCTATGTAACTTTATTAACCACTGTCATCCTATTAATTTAATAAATAAACAAAGAGTAACTGTGACAGAAGAATCTAGCGGTATTCGCACTACACTAAGGTGAAAGTTTGACACATAAGCCTTTTAAATTAAACCATCATCATTCAGTCTTTATGTTATTGAGTTTTGTTTGCTTCATCTTTGAAAGACAGTGAGAAAAGGCAAAATGCAGAGTATTAGAACCCAGACTTCAGAGTCAGATAAACTTGGGTTTAAAATTCAACTCTACTACTTCCTCCTACTTATTTAACCTGTGGACCGATACTTAAAATCTCTAACACTAAGTTTTCTTACCTTTAAAATGAAAAAAATAGTATCTGCCTCAGAATTGTTGGAGGATTAAATATTAATGCATATGAAACTCTTATCCTGGACTATAGTGTTATGCTCAATAAACTACATGTTGTTTTCCACAATAACTGTTTTTTATTTCTCCTTTTATATCTAACAGTTTGAATTTTTAGATGTATACATCTTTTCCTGTGCATTTAAATACATGATCCATAATTTTATTGTACTTATAGTATTTATGCTCTTCATAAATACTATAATTTAATTTTGCTTGAAATTAGTAAAGTTACATTTGCCTTATTTTTGTTAGTTTTCCCAATAAATCTCTGCCCATCCTTATTTTTTAATCTTAAAACATTTTTATTGTTTTCTTTTGAGTTTTTCTCTAGGCATCAGTTAACTTTTAACCAATAGGTATTCATAAATAAGACTGAAAAGAATAAAAGGAAGATAATAAAGAAAAGGAAAGGAAAGGAAAAGATAGTAAAAGAGTCTTTAGTACAAGTCTTTAGACTGAAAAATCTCCAGAGCAATGACTGACAAAGGCTCACACCTGGATATGTACCTATAACATTTTTAGAAAATCAAAGATAAAATCTTAAATGCTTCCAAGGAGAGAAAAAAAGCTACTACAAAAAAGTAGGTATCATTTCAATATAATATACTTCATGAGTGAACTGGATCCCAGATAACAATGAAACAGCAGTTTTCAAGTTTTGAGAGAAAATAAACTGGAACCTAGAATTCAGTATGCAGGTGCACACATGGGATTAAATGGAAAATAAAGACATCTCATGTATGCAAGAACTCAAGAATTGACCTTCCACTCCAACCCACTCCCCCCTCCCCCATATCCTTTCTTGGGAAGTTACTTGAAGTCATTTAGCAAAAGGAAGAAGTAAACCAAGGAACAGCAAGATATGGAATCCAAGAAAAAGTGGATTCAACCATGGGAGCAGCAGGAAAGTTCTGGATGACAACCAGAAGCTAAGAGTTGCTGGGCAACCAAGCTGGGGGTGTGACTTCAGGAAACAAAAGGGGCATTCTTGTAATTGTTAGCATGATAGAAATGGTTAAAAAATAAAGGGGGCCAGCCAGGTGGCTCAGTTGGTTAGAGCTTGAGCTCCGAACAACAGAGTTGCGTGTTGTATTCCCACATGGGCCAGTGTGCTGAGCCCGAGCTGAGCCTGAGCTGAGCCACCACATAGCTGCCAACAGGTGGCCGAACAGTTCAGCTGGTGAGAGCACATGCTCTTAACAACAAGGTTGCCAGTTCAACTCCCCCATGGGATGGTGGGCTGTGCGCCACCGCCCTCCACAACTAAGATTGAAGGACAACAACTTGACTTGGAGCTGATGGGTCCTGGAAAAACACAATGTTCCCCTTCCCCAATTCCCCCAATAAAATCTTAAAAAAATAAATAAAGGAACTATAGTTAACAATATGGTATTGTATATTTGAAAGTTGCTGAGAGTAGGTGTCAAGCATTGTCACCACATACACATAAAATACATATTTTTAAGGAGTTACTTATGTTAAAACTACGTGAGATCCTGGATGTGTTAATCATCTTGATCTTGGTAATCATTCTACAATGTGTATGCATAACACCATCATGCTGTACACTTCAAATATATACAATTGTATTTATCCATTACTCCTTAAAATTTAAGAAATTAAAAATAATAAAATGAAAGACCTTAAGAATATGATAAAGGCTAATTTTACCTCCATGCTGGCAATATAATTCTTCAAGAGTTAAGACATGAGTCGCTTCAAGAAAAAAATTGGTTCTCCAGTGAATAATACTTAGTCTAAATAATACAATTACTGTTTATTGGTTATCAACTTTCAGGAATAAATCTGAATAAAATGTGGTCAACTTATTTTCTCCAATACCTCTTTCTGGATTCCTACTGGTTAGATAAAAGACTACCTGGATGAGCCACTATGGGGTCTATTTAATCTCACTTTTACTGTCTCTGTCTTTTTACTCCACTTTCCAGGAGAATTCTTCCCATTTTATTCTCCAGCCCTTTGACTGAATGCTTCTATTCCGTTATATTTTTTTCAGCTTCTAAAAGAGAGAGGAGAGCTTGTTGAAGTAAAATGTAGCTAACAGGCTGAAAGGTGAAAGTGGGGAGAGAAGTTAGAGGGAAGGCTGGGAAACTCATATTCTCATCTCCTATAAAAAGGTATAAAGATGCTGGCTACAAATATTGGAACAGAAAATAGAAGTATAAGCAAATGATTTTAAATTAGGAAGTTAATCTCTATCTTTTATAATATATAATAAAGAAACAAGGTTTAAAGTTGATTAGTTAAGACATAAATTCTCCCCTCCCCCATTTTGTTTTCATGTAAAAGACAAATAAGTGACTTGACTCCCACACTAAAAAAAAAAAAAAGAGTTAAAGTTACATTATTTAGCTATATGCAGGCAACCGCATAAAGACCTAAAAGCAGAAATAGTTTAAGAACTATCTTGAATACAGATAGGACTATGGGGTGGGATGCAGGTGGGGGACTGTTACATTTCTGTGTAACTTATATTGGATTAGAAAAGTTTTACAGTATTCATTATACTCTGATTAAAAATGAATGAAAAAAATTTAATTTTGCTTCATTCTTTCCCTTAGTACTATGCATTTAATACTTCTCCCTGTCTTTTCATGCTGAACAACCACTGTCTGAATGTGCCATAGTTTCTTTAACCACCTATGGAAGGGCATCTTGGTGGCTTCCAATTTTAACAATTATGAATAAAGCTACTATAAACATTCATATGCAGGTTTTTGTGTGCATAGTTTTAGCTCTTGGGTAAATACTGAGGAGCACAATTGCTGAAAAGGTTAGACACTATATGAACGCAACCATATGACATTCTGGAAAAGGCAAAAATGGAGACAGTAAAAAATAAAAGATCAGTGCTTACCAGGGGTTGAGGGAGGGAGGAAGGGATGAATGGGTGGAGCATCGAGGGCAGTATGATACTATAATGATGGATACATGTCATTATACATTTGTCAAAATCCATAGAATGTACAACAACATTAAGACTGAATCCTAATGCAATCTCTGGACTTTGGGTGATTATAATGTGTCAACGTAGTTTCATCAAGTGTAACAAATGTACACTCTAGCAGGGATGTTGATTAAGGGGGAGGCTATTCATTTGTGGGGGCAGACAGTGTATGTTAAATCTTTGTACCTTCCTCTTAATTTTGCTAAGAACCTAAAGGTGTTCTAAAAAAATAAAGTCTTAAAAAGAAAAACAAACTCTGCTTCTAAAGAGTTGTAAGGCTTAAATGAAATAATATTATAAAATACCTTACTCTAACAATTATTTAAATAATACTAGCTATTATGTTCTTTTTGTTGAACTCAAAGGAAAATAGAAATGAGTTAAGGAGATGGACACGTACACAAATAATTAAAATGTGGCAATAGCGAAAGCTATAATACAGGCCTATACAATCCACACTGGAAGCACAAAGTTCGAAGGGGCTAGCTCTACCCACATCCTCATGGAAGAGGTTACATTTCAAAAAAGTCCCCCTGAGCATAAGAAAGGCAGAAATCCAGAGAGTGGGCATAACAGGTGCTAAGGTAGGGTAAGATAGAGAACGTAGTAGTGATACCTTAATAATTACTTAATATCAGCAAATAATAAGCCATTACACATCTATTTCATAGTAATGCTGAACCACCATGGTACAATTAAAACGCATAATTGTATATTTTCTGAGACTCAGATACATCCATACGCAATCTTAAAAAGTAAGAGGTTTCTTTCTGGCATTAAAAGAAAGCCCAAATACTGTCTACGATCTTTCCCAAATCCAATTTTCCTTACTATCATATGATTCCTATATCATATAAAACCTAGGCTCCCACCCACTTCCCCTATAAAACATCTCATACTTTTCCTGCAAATAAAAGTTTCCTCTTGTCATTGTCCCACATGTAATTTTCAGATACATCATCTTCTTCTCAACAAAGCTCTGACTTTCCAAGTCTGTATTTAATCTGTTCCCCATAAATATTCTCACTCCCACTGAGTCCTACATAATTTCAAATAAGTTGCCTTCATTTTAACTACTGAGTAGATAAGCAGAAACTTAATCATTTCAGCATCACTATTTACAGTCATGAACCACATAACAAACATTTTGCTTAACAGCAAACCAAATATACTCATACAACAGTGGTTCCACAAGATTATAATGGAGCTAAAAAAATTCCTATCACCTAGTGATGTCATAGCTGTCCTAAACTTATAGCACAATGCATTACTCATTTGTTTGTGGTGATACTGGAGTAAACAAACCTACGTGCTTCCAGGTGTGTAAAGGTATAGCATGTACAATTATGTACAAGACTTGATACTTGATAATGATAATAAATGACTATGCTACAGGTTTATGTATTTATTACACAAGCACACCTTGGAGATATTGCAAGTTCCATTCCAGACCACTGCAATAAAGAGAGTATCACAATAAAGAGAGTCATAATCTTTTTGCTGGGAGAGGGTCTTGCCTTCAACTGGCAAAAAATGCAACTTCTGTGGAGTGTGATAAAGCAAAGTACATAAAACAAGGTATCCCTGTGCTGTATTTTTATTGTTATTTTAGTACTCTTTTTACTTATAAAAAAAATGTTTGTTGTAATACAGTATGCCATGTTATGCCGGCAGCAGCCTCATGCATCTCGTGTTTACTGTGTCTCTTGATTGCACTGTTTTCTCTTGTGCCTGATTTAATCTTGTGTTGTTTTGTGCAGTAACATGCTGTACAGGCTTGTAGCCTGGGAGCAATAGTCTACGCCATATAGCCTAGGCATTTAGTAGACTATACAATCCAGGTTTATATAAGTACACTATGATGTTCACATGATGAAACTGTCTAACAACGTATTTCTCAGAATATACCTGTTGTTAAATAGCATGCAACTATACTGCTATTTTCTCCTTTTATTTTTAACTTGTTATGCACATAATAACTTATAGATTGTATTTGTTATCTATTGCTCCTGTAATACATTATCACAAACTTGGTAGCCTAAAACAAGGTATTATCAGGGCTAAATTCCTTTCTGGAACCTACAGAGAAAATCCCATTTCTTTATTTGTATGGTTTGACAAAATTCAGTTCCTTGTTGTTGTAGGACTGAGATCCTTCCTGTCAGCCAAGGGCCATTCCAGGCTTTTAGAGGTTCATCACATTCTGTGACTCATGGCCCCCTTTCTCCAACTTCAAAGCCAGCCATGATGAGCTGACTCTCTCTCATGCTTCAAACTCTCCTCCTTCTGTCTCATCTCTCTGACCCAGCCAGAAATGTTGTATGATGTTATTAGATTGGACCCACCCAAATAATCATGGATAACCCCCTATCTCATATACCATACCCTTAATCATATCTGCAAAGTCTCTTTTGCAATGTAAGGCTAACATATTCACGGGCTCTATAATTATAGTTTGGATATCCTGGGGGGTGGGAGGGATGATGTTCTGCCTACCATATAGACTATACTGTAACTATAGACTAAATTATACAATAGGCTCAGACCATTCAATATTTCACATAGGGCCTTACATGTACTAAACTATACAATATTTATTATACATAATATAGAGACATACTATAGACTATACTATACTATAGACTCTGAGATCCATGCAGTTATTAACACAGGGCCATACATTATTGGTTGTACATGTTCAGTTAACACTTATGGGTTATTTAGAATATTATCAGGAAAGAATTCTTCATCGTCTTTTCTAGTTCAAATACTCTCCTTGTTGTTTTCCTCATTGTTTCTGTCAAAAACACTATCAACTACTTTAGAGAAAATATAGTCCTGTAATTTTTAGAGCATTTATCAACCTGATGCTGTCACAACTCCCCTATCCCCCCTACAGTTTATCATTTAAAAATCACCCCTATTTTCTGTTTTTCTTTCTTTGAACAATATTTAAAGTCTCTTCTTTATTTTCTTTTTCTAATAAAATTGTTATCCTTGTCATTCATCCCTCCTTATTATTCTTTGCAACTTACCCTTCATAAGATTTCAATTCTTGGTAGAAAGCGTATATGGATACCAAGGAGTTAACAATGGAGTGCCATTTGCTGTATCAATTTCATCTGAAACACAAGGATAATGTTCCCAGCTGTGGCATCTGGCTCTTTGGCAATTTCATCAGACAGTGCCAGCCGTTATTACAGAGTTTGGGGCTTGTCACAAGGATTAAGCTGTTGTGCAGCTGTTTCTGCCAACTTACTGTTGTATAGGTACAAGTTGGCTTTCAATTTTTCCTTTGAGTAATTCCTGCTTTGCTTTCTATTCATATTTTGCTAAAATACCCAGGAGATTTGTGTCCAGATAAAGTCTGCATTCCAACACATGCCTTCAGAGGTGGAAAAACATGCACCATATTCACTTGCAAAGGAATTTCAATATTTCAATATAATTTCCTTTGCAAATAAAAGTGAAACAGAAAGTTTTTAGTGCTGCTGTTCTGAGGATTTTTGTTTATGCGCAAGTATAGCTTTTTAAGGACAGCGAGTGAAATATAAAAAGAGTGCATTCCTCTGTTAAATAATTTTTTAAATATACAAGTTATTTGTTTAAGTAACTTTTGTAATCTATTGTTACTGTCAACACATAAAATAGGAAGTGTTATTTAACAGAGTGTATTTGGTGAATGTTCTCTTTATCTTTCTCATGAATTCATTTACGAACTACGATTTTTAAATTGCTAACTAACCATCAGTGTCAAAAGGATTGATCTAGTGTGTTCATTTTCAACTTAATTCTAATGTTCTCTAAACAGCCTCATTCCTTTTGACAGTATGTTGGCTCAGAATAAAACATACCACAGAATCATAGATCTTAAAACTGTGATGGAACTTAGAAATTATGTGGTGCTTCCATTTATTGTTACCAATGACAAAACTGACAGCTAATAAAATTAAATAATATACCTAAAGTTACACAAATAATCACGTGACAGGACCAACCCCAGCACTCGGCCCTTAGGTCCTAGTCTAGTGCACTTCCCATAATCCTTCACTGCCTCCTCCAAGTCCATAGCACATGATTCTTAGTTTCATTCTTCTGTCTGAAACTGATCTTTTTACCTGTGACCCACTCCCACCTTCTATCTACTACCTTCTCAGGACACCATCCTCACCAAGCGTTGTTCTCCCTCTATTCTGTTTCTGCCTCTTAGCTTTCAGAAGTTTCCCCTACCTGATTCTAAGGGAACGCTATAGATATAAAACGCTATCTCAAACCTTCTGTGGAGAGTACTCTATATTTACCAGGGAGCTGAAACAATTAACAGATGCCTGTCTACTAATAAGGAAAAATAAAGCATTTATAGACTCAGAAAGTTCAGGAATTATGATAAAGCTCAGTGTCTTAGACCGTATGAATCTTGAGACAAGGGCTCTGTGAAAACAAAGAAAGGATACTATATGCGTAGAATTTCCCATCCCATTCCGCCTCCCATATGGAAAAGATGCATATGAAGAACTTCTCACCCTGTTCTGAATTCTACCCTGATTATTTCAGTCCAGACTTTACTCTGAATGCCAGCTTGATTCTTCTCTTTGAAATAGATTATTAGTATCCAATGTCTATGCAACGAGTTTGACTAGTTCTGTACCTCACTCACTTTCTTACTCAGGATATATATATATATATATGTATATCATAACACCTATAATTTCCTTTGCTTCAGCCTTGTTAATTGAAAGTTTTGCATTTGATTTTGGAAGGTGATTAATTGTTTCATTAGTTCCCTGTTCTCATGGAACAAGACTAAATTATTTCTCTGCAGTTTAGGTGTCACGGAAGAAATTAGGTCAGAATCCATCAAAGTGTGGCACAGCCCCACAAATGGTATGGACACCCTGATAAATGTATTGTCGAGAAACTTCAGAGCAATGACTCCCACACTCTTCAGCTCCCTCTGGCATTGAGTTGTAAGATAAGGACCACACTTCTGAATAAGAGAGGAAAGATATTTCTCAAGATGAATGTAAACAGAGTAGTTAATAACCAAAAGGCAACCTGAAAGGTGACCTGGTTAAAATAACAGAGTAATATCATTGCTAACAGAGAAAATATTTTTCTCTGCCAAAGAATAGAAAAGGAGAAAGAAAATTCTCACATAATTAGAATTCTTCAAAAAAAAATAAGTGTAAGAAAAAATATTTTCCTATGGACTCCTACATCTTTCCTAGTTTATACGAGTTAATCCAACGAGGTAATAAGAAGGAACATAATTAGCATCTGAGTAAACAGAAATATGTTAATGGGTGAAAATAGCCAATATATCAATATATTAAGGTTTAATCACATAGCATCGGACAAAAGTTAAAGCTTATATCACTCTGGCTCACTAAGAGTTTATGATCTAAAACAATAGTGCCAAGGGCATAAACTTTAAAAAGCCAGTCTGATTTATGCAAGGGAGCTTTTTTTATAATAGTTTTGTTTATTTTCCTATATGGGAATATTTTCAAGTCACACTACACTGCTGTTGAATTACCTCAGGGAAAGAGAGTGTGAAGGAAAATACAGGATAGTTGAGAATAAGAAGTTATGCACTGTTAAGGACACAAACAAAGGACAGGACAGAAAGTCAATGCATGATGTGGCATCTTTCTTAGAGTTAAGGCCTAAAAAAACAAAGTAAATACATCCAATGATGAAAGTCTTGAGGCTGGTTCCAACCTCTGTCCCTCCTGAATCTATATCAATATCCTAGAATGGGGCTATTAAGACCATGATATTAGAGTACCCATGTATCCCTCTAGGCATAAACCAGAAGAAGCCTGACAGCCCAAATAGGCCCAAGACTCTCAGACTCCCACATATCTTCCAAACATGGACTCCTCGCCCCAGCTTTCTTCTCTGTACTTTAAACCAGAATTAGTCTAATTTTCTGGAGACTGAGGATGAAGTGATTTTTTACCTCACAACAGGGTTTCTCTACACAGTAAGTTTCTACAAAAGCACCTATTTCATCCATTTATTAGTGTCAAGAAAGAATAAATGATGATGAAATCCGGTAGCCTAAATATAAATAAACATATATTTCAACTGCTGATGACAAAATCAAACTTTACTAGGGATTTTAAAAATAGTGGTGAACCTCTCATTCGAATCAATACATTTGGATCTATCAGGCAGCACTAATGTGTGATGATCAGACAGCTGTGTCCTCACCTGTCAGCATGCAGGTTGTATTTCATAGAAGTCTACTTTTATATGAGAACAAATGAGAAAATGATATAGGAAGGGCTGACCTAGAAATTGTTAAAACAAATGCAAGAAACCTAGAACTGAAAAAAAAAAAAAAGGAAACCCTCTATCTCAAGGGACATAATTTAAGACAACATGAATCATTCTCGTGTTTTTTCCTTCTATGTAAAGTCAGTGTTAAATAAAATACCATTTTTGATTTGTTACCTATTGTTGGAGACTGGCCTTTTAAAAGAATGTACACTCGACCCTAGGTTTGTTGTTTTTTGGTTTTTTTCCTCTCTCTTTCTTTCTAGCAAACCCAAAAATGTACATTGAAGTGATTTCATATACATTGTTGAGAGGAGTCCCACAATCTAGTTCACACAAACATCACCTATTTATATTGTTTTATTTTGTTTTGTTTTAGTGAAAACAATTAAGTTCTATTTTGTTAGCAAATTTCAATTATATAATACAGTGTTATCACCTATAGTCACTATGTTTCACATTAAATCCTCAGACCTTATTCATCTTATAGCTGAAAGTTTGTACCCTTTAATCAACATTCCACTATCAACCCCCTTCCTCAGCTCCTGGCAACCACTTTTCTACTCTGTTTCTATGAGTTTCGCTTTCTTTTTTTTTTTTTTTTAACAATTCCACATATAATGGATATGATGCAGAATTTGTTTTTCTATGACTTATTTCACTTAGCATAATGCCCTCAAGGCCCATCCACACTGTTATAAATGGCAGGATTTCTTTCTTTCTCATGGCTGGATAATATTATATAATACATATATATGTAATATATGTACATATATATAATATATGCATATGTATATATGTAATATATACACAAATATATATATATATATATATATATATATATATATATATATATATATATAAAATCTATATTTCATTTTATTTATCCATTCATTCATTGATGGTTACTTCGGTTGTTTCCATATTTTGGCTATTGTAATAATAATGCTGCATTGAATATGGAAGTACAAAATTTCTTTGATATCCTGTTTTCATTTCCTTTTGGATATATATCCAGAAGTGGCATTGCTGTTTTGTTTGTCTATATCATTTTCCATTGTGGCTACACCAATCTACATTCTTACCAGCACTGCACAATGGTTCTCTCTTCTCCACATCCTCACAAATACTTGTTATTTCTAGTCCTTTTTGATGAGAGCCATTGTAACAGGTGTGAGGTGATATCTATCTCACTGTGGTTTGATTTGCATTTCTCTGATGATTAGTGATATTGAGTACCTTTTTATGTACCTATTGGCCATTTGTATAAATTCTTTGGAAAAATATCTATTAGATTATTCTGCCCATTTTTAATCACATTGTTCAGTTTTTCGCTATTGAGTTTCATGAGTTCTTTATGTATGTTGAATATTAACACCTTATCAGATGATTTGCAAATATTTTACTCCCATTTGTCAGGTAGCCTTTTCATTTTGTTGATGGTTGCCTTTGCTGTGCAGAAGCTTTTTTAGCATGTTATAGTCCCATTTATTTATTTTTGCTTTTGTTGCCTTTCCTTTGGTGTTAATTCCAAAAAATCATCCCCGAGACCAATGGCATGGAGCTTACTGCCTATGTTGTTTTTTTTCTAGGACTTTTATGGTTTCAGGTCTTACATCAAGTCTCTAATCCATTTGGAGATGATATTTGTGTCTGGTATAAGATAGGGGTCCAAATTTCCCAATATCATTTATGGATGAGACAATCCTTTCCCCATTGTATACAATGTGTGGCAATTAAGTTTGCAAACTTGTTGCAATGATGTTGCTTACTTTTTTTGATATCAGAGAAATTATTCATTATGAATTTGTGCCAACTGGACAAACAGTTAACCAACTTTACTATTTGGAAGTGTTGAAAAGGTTGCATGAAAAAGTTAGACGACCTGAACTTTTCACCAACAATTCATGGCTCTTGTATCATGACAATGTGCCAGCTCACACAGCACTGTCTGTGAGGGAGTTTTTAGCCAGTAAACAAATAACTGTACTGGAACACCTTCCCGACTCGCCTAATCTGGCTGCCAGTGACTTCTTTCTTTACCCAAAGATAAAGGAAATACTGAAAGACATTTTGATGACATTCAAGACATCAAGAGTAATACAATGACAGCTCTGATGGCCATTCCAGAAAGAGTTCCAAAATTGCTTTGAAGGGTGGACTAGGTGCTGGTGTCAGTGCATAGCTTCCCATGGGGAGTGCTTCAAAGGTGACCATAGTGATATTCAGCAGTGAGGTATGTAGCACTTTTTCTAGGATGAGTTCGTGAACTTAATTGTCAGACCTCATATTCTTGGCTCCTGCAGTTATAAATTAATTGATCACATATGTGTAGGTTTATTTCTGGGCTCTCTATTATGTTCCATTGGTCTATGTGTCTATTTTTATGCCAATAACATACTGTATTGATTGCTATAGTTTTGAAATGTAGTTTGAAATCAGGAATCCTGATGCCTGTAGCTTTGTTCTTTCTCAAGATGGTTGGCTACTCAGGATCATTTGTGGTTCAGAGAAATTTTAGGATTATTTTTTCTGTTTCTGTGGAAAATGCCATTTAAATTTTGAAAGGGACTGCATTGCATCTGTAGATTGCTTTGGGTAGTATGGACATTTTTAGCAATAGTCTTTCTTCCAATCCATGAGCACGGTACATCTTTCCATTTAATTGTGTCTTCTTCAATCTCTTTCATCAATGTCATCAAGTTTTCAGTAAGCAGGTCTTTTACCTCCTTGGTTAAATTTATTACTAGGTATTTTATTCTTTTTGACACAATTACAAATGGGATTATTTTCTTAATTTCTCTTTCTGATAGCTTATTAATGCATGAAGATATCACAGATTTTTGTATATTGGTTTTGTATCTTACAACTTTACTGAATTTGTTTATTAGTCCTAACAGTTGTTTGTGGGGAGTTTTGGGGTTTTCTATGTATAATACCATGTCACCTGCAAACAGAGACAGTTTTACTTCCTCCTTTCCTATTTGGATGTGTTTTATTTCCTTTTCTTTCCTAAATGCTCTGGAAGAGATTTCCAGTACAATGTTGAATAAAAGTAGTGAGAGGGGGCATCCTTGCCTTGTAAACCCAATCCTCTTAAACTGAACATCCATCTCACTTTATTTCATTTGATAGTTAGGCCTACTCCTCGAATATAAAACACTCTTGGAATATGAAATATATTGGGTCATCAGGAAAATAATGACATATTTTTCTATGTTTTTCAATGCAAAAATGTGTCATGACTTTCCCAACTACTCAATACATAAGATTTGAGTAAAGGACAGTTAGACAGCAACCAATAACAGGTCATTTGAGTAATACAAACAACTACTTATCAGACCAAAATAGGAATAGACTGGGGCCAACCGAGCGGCACATTGGTTAAGAGTTGGCTTGGGACACCAGCTCTGAGCAGCAGGGCCCCGGATCGGATCCCACATGAGGGCCAGTGACACTGCCCTCTACAGCTAAGATGGTGAACAACAGCTCGACCTGGAGCTGGGATGCCAGGAGTCGCCGGCGAAGGCATAGGCTGCAGCCCCTGCTGCAGTGGGCTGCCATAAGCTACCGTGAGTGGCTGGCAGCCAGTGTGAGTGGCCGGCAACCGGCGTGAGCTGCTGTGAGCCGCTGTGAACAACCGTCCAATGGCTGGAGAGCGACTGCCTCACCCAGGAAGAGCACAATGAAAATACCTACATGGGCCAGTAAAGCGACGTCCTCCACAACTAGACTGAAGAACAGAAAGACAGCAACTTGTCTGTTCCCCTTCACTGATTCCCCAACGCTGTTCCCCTCCCTCAATTCCCCAATAAAAATCTTTTAAAAAAAATAAATAAATAGGAATAGACCATAGCTTCTAGTGGATCCTAGGGAACTATGTACATTCCCTAGTTTGTGTTTTTCATGAGTCACAAGACTACTAAAATACTTTTTTGTAATATGAACTTCATAAAATGAATTGTTTTGGTCCGATATCAAAGCCATTTGCTTAGGTTGAGCAAAACTATTTCATAAGCTAAGGCTAGTTTGTCCAACCATTTTCAGAAGCACATTTAAATGCCCTAACATCCCTATAGATTTTTTCTCCTCCAGTGAATTGGATCCAAGTTAATGGGAACCATTAAATCAACTTTAGTCGAATCTCTTAACTGAGTTTCTTCAAGTTGTTTCTTTTTCAGATGCCTTCTGAGATTTTTTATTTATTCCATCAGAGTCACTTTGAATCAAAACCTTTGCTGCCTTGTAAAACGCATGATGAAATAAAAACACCTAACAATACTTAAAGGTTAAGTAGATATGCTCTGTGGGCTGACCATGTACAGCACTGTATGAAAATGCATCTCGATGCAAAGTCTAATCTTCTGTGATATTAAAGTGATGCTCAAGGAGATGGAAGGATTGGCTCTGCACATATCCCAATGTGCACTGGTCTTCTGTCTGTTAACTTGCTAATGAACCATGATTGAGTAAAGTAATGAAGAGTTTACAGAGAGCCCCAGGAAACCAATTTCCAATTTTGCAACCAGCAGGCTTTAACTTCACTGCATCCTTTGCTAATTTAGTCTGGAAAAGTTACTTGGATACTAAATGCCATCCCTGCCTTGTGATTCAGACAGACTTTTCTAATCCCCATATACTTGACCATTAATGAATGTCTCTTCATACAATCAATTTTATTTCTCTCTTTAGTTGCTATAAATAGGCTGAGAAGCTAAAAATTATTACAATGAAAAATGAAATTTTAACCACTTTGAAAATTAGAAACATTGAAAAGCACTGACTTCATGTCTGACCTATGTAGGCAAGAAACTAAATGCAAGAACATTGCCTCAAATTAATTTATGATAAAATTAAGCAAAAATTGTAAAATAATTATATAGTGTTTATTGCTATGGTTTAAAGGAGATTATTTTTAATGTCCTTCAGTGTTTACCAATTCATATTCACTATAATTTTGACTTACAACAAACTGCAATCTAATATTTTTTAAAATACCCTTTATATACTCAACAAAATTTCTGTAAAATAAAGCACAAAAACTTGTAAAAATTGGAGGTACTGACAGGCAAAGATGTGTAGCTAACAATAATACCCTCACACGGTAACACATACAGGATTCCCTGGCCAAAACTTCAGACACTCTGGGATTATGCTATTGTGTCACTGACTAGTCTTAATCTGTTTAAAAATCATTTGGTTTCATATAAACGTATGATAAATGTCAGTAAATCCGTCTCTAATTCCTAGAAATTCTCCTTTTTTTTTTCTTTTGGTTATTAGAGAAGCATCAAAGTACAATTCATTTCTACAAAGACTTTTTAAAATTCATTTAAAGAAGGATAGGAGAAAACCCACCTGACTTTAATGACTCAAAAAAGGAAGTGTTCATGATGATAAAGAAAAAACAGGCCACTTTAATGCTGGTGTGGTATAGATGTAAGTCAGTACTCATTGATAATCACCAGGCAGGTGACGGAGGCAGGTTTCCTTCAGACAAGGCTAAAAACCTTTTAACTGGAAGGCACAGTAAAGAACAGAAATAATTTCTCCTTTTATTCTCACTTCCATTAACTCCTGCCTTTAAAAGTATCTGTAAATGATAGCTTATTATCAAGAGCCCCTTCTGGTTAAACATATCAAAGAAATGGGAGTCTGTCAATAGCTTTTCAAGATGTGAGCTATGCTACTCAATTATGGGGAAAAAAAAGGCTTTTTTTTTCTTTCCATCTTAAAGGTATAAAGTAAAACACATCATCCAGATGAAAATGACTCTAGACATTCTGGCTCTAACACTGTTATCTCTGAGATCCTTTTCCACTTGTTCCAGCTGAGTGAAGACCGCAGGCCTCTTGGGGATGAACATCTAAATGCTTCTGTGGCAATGAGCGACCGACACACCCATCAGGGTTAGCAAAGCTGGACATTTCTTTTGCATTTTCCTTGTTTGGGTATGGATGCTTATTTTAAATTATAATATACAGGAAGGCAAGGTATGTAACCCTGAAAGCCTATGCATTTCCAACAACCTTTCACAAACTTTAAATTCTTTTTTGCTTTCACAGTTCCATGCTTGTCCAGAGTCCAGCCTAATAAATGCTGACACTCTTGGCTCAGTTTAATTAACAATGAGCAAGCTGTGTGAAAACACAGTGGGAGCACTGAAACAGAGCCATGTAGTGCTCCAAGCATGATCCTGCCAATCAAGGATCTGAGTCCAGCTTTCAAAGAAGCCCTGGGTAAGACATTCTGGCAAGGTCTCTGCTGGCACGGCATTTTCATTGAAAGTGCTTTTCATTTGCTCCATAATAATAACTACCTGCACATTTTATAATAATTCCAGTGTTTGAAGTTTGGGAAACTCTCTAGTTTACAAATGCTTTTCATGCATTACCTCACAGAACTCTAAGATAAGCATATTTGTCTGTTTGTGACATAAGAGAAAATTGAGGCTCAAGAAAGGAAATGGATTTAATAAAAAACATAAAGCTGCAAAGAGTCAGAGCCTGAATCTGAACCCAGGTGTTCCAGCTCCACGCCTACATCTCTTTACATTCTACAAGAACTACCTAGAAAGTTCAAGACCAGGTATATGGCAGCTCTTACCATGGTTTTATTATCTTGCACAGAACTTAAGTGGCGCAAAGAAATGTAATAATGTTTACTGAATGAGCTTTAGTATATGAATACAGCAAAGTGTCATGATATTATATAATATTCTTTCTCACATATGTAGCATGAAACTCTAAACAGGTGTCAATGAAAGTATTCCTATCCTTAATTGTTCTTTAATTTGCTCACTTATAATCACAAATGTAGCATGTACAGCTTAGTTTTTTTCTCAATGGCGGTAGAGTGGATGCTAACAATTAATATATTGCTTATTATAAAATATCATTGAAGTCCAAAAAATCAGAACATGATCTCTAAATAAAAAGTCACTGCCGAAAACTGCAATATACTACTAAAAAGTGATGATATTAATTCAACAGTGCTTTCTGATGAGGACAATTGCAATCAGAATATCATGGCTTTTCCAACAATGAACTCCATGAGACTGTATCTCCATCTCTCACATCACAGCAAATGAATATAAACAAAGAAGAGATGTTATCTAGTTCAGTAATACAAATGGCACTGAAATCAGAGGAATTCTTACTTTTACTAGAAATAACAACAGGCACACTATGTGATTGGTGCTATTTTAGATATTTTTCACAGAAAGACAGGCAGAGTTAAATTTAAAACATGTGGTATTCATAAACACATTTAACAAGCACTGAACCAGCATATTCCCTGTGCCAGACGAGAGGAGAAAATGAAGATGCATAAAACAGACTATTCACCTCAGGACACTCAATCCTATATGACTTCGAAAGCTAAGCATGATTGTGCACAAGGCAATACAGGAAGTGAAAGAAATGCATGGTGAATGAAGACATGGATCCTTGCCCTCTCGATGTCTTTGTGCAGCACTGACTGGCAGTTCAGTGTTGAGCTGAAAGTAGGCGTATCTTGAGTGATAGCCCTCCTCCACATGTTCATGGAGTACAAATGCCTAGGGCAAGCTATTAAAATCTTTTAACTTTAATTCCAGCCAACTAAAGCACCAAAAATACAAGTTCCTGCAAGAGGTTGCATGTGATTCACTCATGGAGACAGAACAGAATCATGGTTCCTTTCTTAAGAGTGAATGAAGAATAACTCCAAAATTATAATTATGCTAATACAGGGTTATGAAAATCATTTCCATCCATGCTCTCAGATGGTCACACATAAAGTATCTTTAACTCATTGGTGAAATTAATAGAAATTACTATTAAATGGTATCCTGTGGCAAGCGAAAGGTTAAGCTGAAGTAGAGTGCATTTCTAGGTAAATACCAAATATTGCAAGAAAATAAAGTTCATAAGAGCAGGTGAACACACCATTTGACCCACTGAAAATGAACACAGATACAAATATTCATGATTTTAGATTTTCTTTTTTTTATACCATGGTCTATTTTTTAATGTAATTTTTTAAAGAGTGTGTTTTGTACACAAATCCTTTACTGCTAATTGAAAATGTATTTTGAAGGAAATGCATCAGTGAAACATTTTATTCATTTCCAGTAACAAATTCGATGACATTTGCAGAAATAGCTCTCCATTATCTACATTGTATTACTTGGTAAATTTAGCAGAAAGAAGGGGATGGAAAAATATGAAAACACGAAATGTGAAAATAATGAAACTTTAATGTAGCACAAAAACTGTGACAGATGTAAAGCCACAAAGAGTCATTATATTCTTCCCAGTCCATCTCTTTTTATCTCCCTCACCCCTTCACTATCGATTATTCCTAATGTTGTTCCTTTTTCCAACTAGACTCATGGAAACAATAACAACTTATGCAATTTGCTTGTTATCTCTCCACCTAAGCCAACCTCTGTCACCACAAGTATGACCTCCAAATCATGTGGCGTGGAATTTCTAAGTGATGAAAATAATAGTAATTTTATCAAAGGTGCTTTTAGCCATTATAATAGTGATAGTGTTTATTCTCACATTCATAAAAAAAACAGCTACTGTAGTTTGCTACATTCAGGTAACTGACTCACCATAAATTTGTCAATTGTTTCTCAGACTCACAACATATTGCAATAAGAGCTATATTGGTCTTTTTAGCATGGATCAATGCATATGAAAAGAGCCTGAAGCTGTGTTCATTTGTCATTGTCAACTACAGATCACCACCTAAATACATTTAAAACAAAATTATACTGGGATTGCCTAATGCTATCAGCTTTATTTAAAGTAATAAGAACTATTAGGTCTTTAGGGCCCAATTTTAAATTGTGATAGCTGACAAAGGCGGTCATTCACCCACAGCATTACTTAAAGCCATTAGCTTATACAATATATAAAGAAGTAAAAACCTTATATCAGAAACCTCTTTTCTTTTGAAGATCTTCAATGCCACTATCCTGCTTTCTACAGAATCACAAGAAAAGTCCAGGCAGGCGTAGTAAAGATAAGTGGTTGGTAGTTACAAGCTACTAAATAATGGTAATATCCAAGTATTTTACTCTCTAGTGGTCTTGGGGCTGGGAATGCAGCAGGATCAGATAGAAGATGAATACCTAGAAAGGTTAAAGGATGTAGATAAGGACTACCAGGAGCTTCCTTTATTTGTATCCTTCCTTTTCACGAATCCCTAATTTAAAAATGTGCTTCCTGGAACAGTTAAATTTGGCAACCGTCCCAAATCCAGGATCACCTCAGGAGACAGAACAGTAAAGTAGTTGAGAACATGTGTCTTGGAATTAATCTTGGTTCTGACATATATCTACTGTGACTTTAGAAAAATTACTTAAATTGTCTCTGATAATATGTACAGTAGAGTCCCCCAGCTTACATGAACAAATAAGCTTTTACAATTAGAGGCAAAAATCCCTCACTGTAATAATTTCTCTTGGCTATCCCTCTGTAGTTTACTCTTCTGTACTTTATAAATTATTTCCATAAATTCTTCCTCAGTGATGTTGACAAAGCTTTCCTGGACTATGAAATACCATGTTTCCCTTTTTGTCAGTAGTTAGTAATTGCAATTCCTTATTAGAAATTCTTCTGTTGCAAATAGCAGAAACTTATACAAACTACTTACAGTGAATTTTGTTATAAGGACACAGGAATAGTTTATGGAATTCATGGATAGTTGAATCTCATGAGGGTCTGCAACCAGCCCCTCATGATAAGAAACTAGAAACTGTCAAGAAACAAAATTGCTGTCTTTGACTTTAAGGGACTTCAGGGATTCAAGTTTGCTTCTCTCTATATAAGCTGTCCATTCTTTATCTCTCTCTGTAAACCAGGTTTCCCTCTTTCTGAGGCAATTAAGAATCAGTGTTTCTCCAAAATTATTGTATTTTGCCATGTATAATGAGCTCCTGTGTATAATGTGCACCCACATTTTTGGCCCAAACTTTCAGGGAAAAGAAATCTTTTGTTTTAATTTTTTAATTCAAAATTTTATTTGTTTACATTTATGTACTTGTTTTTTTGTATTATAAAGAAATTTTAGCGGTTTTTTTAACATATAGTACAAGAAACTTTATGTAACAAATAATTACAGAACACAAGGACAGCTACAAGGTACAAGAAATTTTATGTACTGGTGACAAATTTACGATATTTACGCATTGTAGAAAGCCAAGAACTCTTCACTGTGGCAAGTTCGTCATAAGTTTAACAAAACTGATAATCATATTCTAGGGTATAATTTTGCATATGGGTATCATTATTGATTTCTAGTTATACTTTTAACTCATAAGCATAAATAAAAGAGTTAAAAACATTTGTATAGATACAGAATTAGTACTACCCATGTATAATGTGCATCCTTGTTTTTCCCTCACAAATTTGGGCAAGAAAGCGTGCATTATACATGGCAAAATATAGTATAAACTCAGCCAATGAAGACTGCAATTAACTACTATCTCAGAAACTCAAGTAATAGAACAAGAATTTTCTTAATCTGAACCTCAGTTCAAGGGATAGGGATCATATGAAATAAAAATTACTGTAAGTGTTAAATCATACAGAGGAGAAAGATTTAAAAAAAAAAGGGTTGTGGGTGAGGCAGATGCCCCCAAATATCTATAAATAGTTCTTTTAAAATACCATCAATAGCAGATACTTGGATATGGAGTAGGTTGCAATTCTTAGAAGGATTTCTCTAGGATTAATTAGCAAAGAGGTAAACTAGATGATCACAAGGGAAATATTTTGAGGTATTTAGAAATTAAGGGATTAAGATTTAGCTTTGTGATTCCTTTCAGTATAATCACCCAAGAGCAATTAAACTCTTGTATCTATATGTAACATATCAAAACATCTGGCGGGGGATACATTTTAAATTACCTAAAAGACTTCTTGAGAAACTTCCTCTGAGGTGCTGTTCAAACATAGCCTGGTTTTGTTTATGCTTATATAACCTGGTATACTTCTTCCACTAATGACAATATTGGTATTAAAACCCAAAGCAGTCAATCAGAAATAATAACATGTTTCTGAAACAAAATAAGAATCTTTAAAAACCCCAAATATATAATAATAAGTTGTCTATCATGCCTGCAGAAAAATATTTCATTTTGATAAATTGTCATGAGAATGTGAAGATTGAATTTTTTTTTGGATTTATGGCAACAATTTTTTACTCTGTGAATGGGCTGCTGAATGTCTAGAAATTACATTTTCATATAAATTGCATTTTTTTTTAATTACATGATTTATCCCATTAAAGCAAATCAAGAAAACACTAGGATATTCTATTCAATGTATGCATTAGGTTTATTCCCTCCAGTCACTAACTTGCAGAGTTTACTTAAACAGTTAATATTTTCTCAAGAATAAACTAATCTGAATATAAGAAAAACTCATGCAATATGCCATTAACACTTCTCCATCTGTGCCTCTAAAAAGTGGGGAGACTGCCATAAATGTTTTAATATATCAGACAATTTTTCACTAAAGTTTATAACAATGCTTTCGCAGTGAATTTCAAAATAATGTTTTCTCCTAAAATTTTATAACTCTCTTTGAGAATCTATATTACTTTCATAGTGCATTCATTATATTTGCATAATTGGCATAATACCCTATGAAAATTTTTTATTCTTCTTTTTCTGTCTGTGATGGGACTGGATAAAGAACATAAACAATCTGAAAGACCTCCTAATAGGAGTAATTGCTCCAATTACTTGGTTTATTATGTGCCTTTCACTCCGTTAAGTTCTTTATATTTATTAAGTCATCTTATCCTCCCAGTAACTGTATGAAGTAAAGAGCATCATTATTCCCATTTTAGAGGTGAGAAAATGAGGCTTAGAGAAGTTAAGTACTGTGACCAAGGTTTCATGGCTAATAATTGGTAGAGCCAGGCTCTGACCCAGGCTTGCAGGGCTCTAAAGGCCTGTACTGACCTACTATATTATCATTCTGTGGGTACTACAAATTGGTTTTAATAAGATGAATAATTAATTATCCTTGGGTTAACTGGACCCCAGAAATAATACCTTGGGTATTTGCCAGGTTGTCCCCTTTCTCAGTAAGGTTAAAGCATTCCACTGTGAATCACAGAATTTGCACTGGGTATAAGGTAGTGTGCCTCTTTGATCAATAAGAATCTGTGTCATGAGATTACCCTTTCTCTTAAGGTTGCGCTTTCACTCTTTTCTCTAGAACCTAGAATCCACTTCTGCAGGTATATAAACTTGTCAGGCTCTGGGTTTGATCGCTGAATCTCAAAGAAAGTAGGGGAGGGGGACAGAAACACTGGTCCTCCTGTAGAAGCCAAGCAAGGCAGGTCCTTGCTGCCTCAATTCAGTCCTTCATGGAACAGGACGCATTACCAGGACTTTCAACTGGGGCACCCTAGACCTCATTAAGCCCAGCTCCCAAAGACAATTAAGAACACTTTCATAGCTTCAAAGCTTTGACTTTATTTATTTATTTATTTATTTTTAAGATTTTTATTGGGGAATTGGGGGAAGGGGAACAGACAAGTTGCTGTTGTTTTGTTCTTCAGTCTAGTTGTGGAGGACGTCGCTTCACTGGCCCAAGTTGGCACCATCATTGTGCTCTTCCCGGGCGAGGCAGATCAGTCGCCGGCTTCTGGACGGCCGCTCACGCTGGCTGCTGGCTACATACGGTAGCCCATGGCAACCCACTGCAGCAGGGGCTGCAGCCTACGCCGTCGCCGGCGACTCACGGCAGCCCAGCTCCAGGTTGAGCTGTTGTTCAGCATCTTAGCTGTGGAGGGCAGTGTCACTGGCCCTCATATGTGGGATCCGAACTGGGGTCCTCTGGCGTCCCAAGCCAGTTCTTAACCATCGCGCCACTCGGCCGGCCCGCTTTGACTTTATTTTAACTCAGAATATTTTATATACTTTTGAGGCAAACTTGAGAGAATTTTTAGCAGAAACATTTACTTCATATTTTTGAAGCGTTTAATTCAATTCTTGGATAGACATCAAGCACTTGCAATTTAGAATATCTCCTTGTAATTCCAGGATCTCTTTTTCTAAAGCCTGACATATTTAGAATATCTTCATTTTAATAGAATATTTGAGTATTAATGAAACAGTCAAAACGACCTCTTAAGCTCAGACAAAATAGTCGTACCATATTGTCAACTGACCTAGTTATCATCTTCTTATCCTACAAAGACTAATTTCCTGCCAATTTGGATTAAATTTCTATTGCATAATCACCAGGAACCACAGGAATTTCTATACCCTTTGCAGTCTTATTCAGATGTTAAATTTTCCTTCATCACTTTCTGGTCCACAATGATTAAGATATGTGATGTCTACCCTTTATCCCTAGAACTTCTCTAACTTCTTTCCTTAATGCATGAATGAGTGATTTTTTATATTTAGAACATTTTAATCTCTATTTCCACAATGCTAAAGAACTTGTGAGTCTTTCAAATTGACTATGGGCATCAGTGAAAACCAACAGAGACTGAAGACACAGCATACCTAGTTTGAGTTTTTCTCCCACACCAAGTCATAGCTAGATTTATATATTGTTCTTTAAATAAATATCCACTAATCCAAGCACTATGCTGAAAACCAGAAAAAAATAAAAGAATACTGAAAGACAGAATTAACCTTTTTTTCATCTCTCTGTTTACAGTAGTCTTCTAACTAGTGTTCCCACATCCATTCTTACTTTCCTATAAACTCATCTCTATACAGAGTGTCTTTTTTAAAACATAAACCTATAGGAGGGGGAAATGGCGGTTGTGAGGGGGAAGAAGGAGGCTAGACCTGTGGAGGCACAGCCCTCACCGCCGGCTGCTGAGACACGGGGCCTCAGAGAGCAGCTTGGCAAGGGTTCCGCGGATCACTCCCTGAGCCTCTCGGCCCGCCTAGAGCGCAGCAGGAGCGCGACGGTTTGCAGAGTCTAAGGCAAAAGCCTCTGGCCGGGCGAGTGGGGGGAGAGAAAGGAGACCTGCGTGCAGAGGCGCGGTCCGCACCCACGGCTGCGGAGCTGCAGGAACCCAGGAGACAGAGCTGAGAGCGTTGCAGCGCCAGGGTGAGCTCAGTCCCTTCGCCCACCCGGTCCCGCCAAGAGTACAACAGGAGCTGCAGAGACACAGACCCTAAGAGACAAAGTGGAGAGCATTGCAGCACCAGGGTGGGCTCAGTCCCTGCACCCCTGTGGTCCCTCCCGAAGCACAGCAGGATCTCAGCTGAAGCGTCTGAGGCAGAAGCCTCAGCTCAAAACAGCGGTGGGGCATTTTTTCTTCTTCTTCTTTTTACGTGGACAGAAAGCAAAAAAACAACTGCATAGATAAGAACCCATCCCAATCCTACTCAGAAACCTTGGCCCCCGCCATGACAGAGTCTTAAACTGACCCCTGAATGGAGGAGTACGGACAGATTACAGAGGTGCTCCAACTCACAGCAGGTTGAGAAACTCTGCATGAGAAGAGGCTGCAGAGTGTGAGCCTACATACCCTGCTCCAACCTCTCCTGCACGGCTTGAGAGGCAGGGCAACTTCAGCTGCTCAGTCACTCGCAGGCCCCTGGAAGGTGGCTTTTAGCAGCTCTGAAATCTCACAGCCCTCACAGCCTCCAGCCGATAGAGTGCCTGAAGACGCACATGGAGCCTTCTGGCTGCACAGCACTCAGCGTGTCTCAGGGCAGGCGAGAGCAGAAACGGCATTGACTTAGCAAAAACTACCAATCACACATCATAACCCCACTCATCTGCAATAGATCTGCATTGCCAGGGTCACTCTAGGTTCCAGGTGACCGGTTCTGCCCCCACAAGACACAGAGGAGTTTTTGTATAGCAGAGGACAACCTGGAGAGAGCTTGGTAGACTTTAGCCAAGACTGGCACTGGTTGTTTTTTTGTTTTGTTTTTAGTTTTGTTTTGGCATGTTTTTTGTTGTTGTTGTTTTGACTGTTTTGGGGTGTTTTTGGGTTGCTTGTTTTGGTTGTTTTTGTTCTTTGTTTTTTTGTTGTTTGTTTGTTTTCTTCTTTTGTATGTTTCATATTTCTGTACATGTTGAGTGTAGGTTGTTGGTTATTTTTTACACGTGAGAGTATCTAGTTTCCTTTGGTGGCTGTTGTGGTTGTGCCTGTTGATCTGTTTTGCTCTAAAAATCACTCTGCAGCAGGGCCCAGCCAAAGTGGCACAAGAATCATCACACACAGAGGCCAACTTTAGATAAAACCAGAGCATTACGGGGTTTGACCTACAAGAATCACACCCAAAGGGAAATCACTACAGGCACAAGAGCCCATAGGGGCCACACATCATCGGAGGGGTCAGCCCTCACACAGCAGCTCATAAATTGTGGACACAACTAATCCTCGCAGCTAGTCAGCCTGGGAGTCAATCCCACCTACTGATCAGGCAAAAGCAATCAAAACTCAACCTCAACAGGAGAAGACACACAATACAAGGAACACCTCTGGTACACGTGCACAGGAGAATAGGGAGACTGAGTAATTCAAATATAAAGGACATATACCACATAAGTCCATCCAGAAAAGACTGAGAGACCTAGGGGATCTACCTATTACACTGAAGCAAACACAAAGAGTAAGCCAGAATGGGGAAACAAAGAAACACATCCCAAATAAAAGAACAGAAGAAACCTTCTGAATCAGTGCAGCTAGAGGAAATAGAGGTAAACAACCTATCAGAGACAGAGTTCAGAACACTGATTATTAGAATGTTGAAAGAAATTAATGAGAATATAAAGAAGGATAGAGAAATCATGAAAAACAACCAGCTAAAACTAAAGAATACAGTTACTGAATTAAATAAACTCGATGGAATTACTAGCAGATTGGATGAAGCAGAGGATCCAATCAGTGACTTAGAAGATAGCAGAGATCATACAATTGGAACAACAAAAAGATAAAACAATAAAAAACATTGAAAATAGTTTAAGAGAGCTAGGCGACAACATCAAGCGCAACAATATACACATCATAGGAATACCAGAAGGAGAAGAGAGGGAACAATGAATCGAGAACATATTTGAAGTAATAATATCTGAAAACTTCCCTAACCTGGCAAAGGAAATTCACATACAAGCCCAGGAAGTGCAGTGAGTTTCAACCAAGATGATCCCAAACAGGCCCACAGCAAGACACATTAGTGAAAATGGCAAGGGCTAAAGACAAAGACAGAATCCTAAAAGCAGCAAGGGACATGCAGCAAATTACTTACAAGGGCACCCCATAAGAATATCAGCTGACTTTTCTACAGAAACTTGGCAGGCCAGAAGGGAGTGGCAGGAGGTTTTCAAAGTGATGAAAAACAAAAGCCTACAACCTAGATTGCTTTATCCAGCAAGGTTATTTAAAATTGAAGGAGAGATAAAGAGCTTCCCAGAAAAGAATAAGCTAAAGGAATTCATTACCATCAAGCCAGCATTGCAGGAAATGTTAAAAGGGCTTCTTTAAGCAGAAGAAAGAGAAAAACAACCTAACTAAGGAAGACCAGGAACACAAATAACAAAATGACAATAACTACTCACCCATCAATAATCACATTAAATGTAAATGGATTAAATGTTCCAATCAAAAGACCTAAGTGGCTGAATGGATAAGAAAGCAAGACTCTTGCATATGCTGTATACAAGAGACTCACGTCAGATCAAAAGACACATACAGGCTGAAAGTAAAGGGATGGAGTAAAATATTTCATGCAAATGGAACTGAGAAAAAAGCTGGAGTAGCGATACTTATATCAGATAAAATGGATTTCAAATTGAAGAATATAATAAAGGACAAAGAAGGGCATTTCATAATAATAAAGGGATCGATACAACAAGAGGACATAACCCTAGTAAACATCTATGCACCTAACATAGGAGTCCCTAAATATATAAAACAGATTCTGACAGACATAAAGACAGAGATCAATAGTAACACAATTGTAGTAGGGGACTTCAACACCCGGCTGTCATCAATGGACAGATCCTACAGACAGAAAATCAATCTGGAAACAGCAACCTTAAATGACACATTAGACCAGCTGGATTTAACTGATATTTTCAGAGCATTTCACCCCAAAGCTACAGAACATACATTCTTCTCAAGTGCACATGGAACATTTTCCAAGATAGACCACATGTTAGGCCACAAAACAAGTTTCAATAAATTTAAGATTGAAATCATACCAAGCGTCTTCTCCAACCACAATGCTATCTAGAAATCAATTACAAGAAGAAACCTGGAAAGCACACAAATACATGGAGGCTGAATAACATGCTACTAAGTAGTGAGTGGGTCAAAACTGAGATCAAGAGGAAATCAAAAGATACCTCAAGACAAATGAAATGAAAATACCACGACCTAAAAATCTTGGTGAACAGCGAAAGCAGTCCTAAGAGGGAAGTTCATAGCACTGCAGGCCTACCTAAAGAAGCAAAAAAAATCTCAAATGAACAGCTTATCCTTACAACTCAGGGAACTGGAAAAAGAACTGCAAAATAAGCCCAAAGAGAGTACAAGGAAAGAGATAATAAAGACCAGAGTGGAAATAAATGAAACAGAGACCAGAAAAAATATATATAAAAGAGCAATGAAACCAAGAGCTGGTTTTTTGAAAAAATGAACACAATTGACAAATCTCTAGCCAGACAAATAAAAAAAAAAGAGGATTAAAATGAGTAAAATCAAGAATGAAAGGGGTGAAGTGACAACAGACACCACAGAAATACAAACAACTTTAAGAAATTAATATGAGCAACTATATGCCAACAAATTTGGCAATCTGGAAGAAATGGATAATTTTCTAGAAGCATACAACCTTCCAAAGCTAATTCAAGAAGAAACAGAAAACCTGAATAGGCTGATTACTACCAAGGAAATTGAATCAGTAATCAACATGCTCCCAACAAACAAAAACCCCAGACCAGATGGCTTTACAAGTGAATTTTACCAAACATTTATAAAAGAATTGTCACCTATTATTCTCAAACTATCCAAAAAATCCAGAAGGAGAGAAGGCTCCCAAACTCTTTCTATGAAGCCACTATCACCCTGATTCCAAAATCAGGCAAAGACGTACAAAAAAGGAAAACTACAGGTTGATATCTCTGATGAACATAGATACAAAAATCCTCAACAAAATCTTAGCAAACAGAACTCAGCAATATATTAAGATCATACATCATGACCAAGTGGATTTCATCCCTAGTACATAAGGTTGGTTCAATATCCGCAAATCAATTAATGTGATACACCACATCAACAAAATGAAAAATAAAACTCATATGGTCATATCAATAAATGCAGAAAAAGCATTTGACAAAATACAGCAGCCATTTATAATAAAAACTCTAAGCAAAATGGGAATAGAGGGATCATATCTCAACATAATAAAGGTCATATATGATAAACCCACAGCAAACAACATACTCAATGGGGAAAGGCTAAAAGCTTTCCCCTTAAAATCAGGAACAAGACAAGGCTGCCCATTTTCATCACTTTTATTCAACATAGTTCTGGAAGTTCTAGCCACAGCAATCAGACAAGAAAAAGAAATAAAAGGCATCCAAATCAATAAGGAGGAAGTAAAATTGTCATTATATGCAGATGACATGATACTATATATAGAGCACCCCAGAGACTCCATCAAAAACTACTGGAACTGATAGACAAATTCAGTAAGGTAGCATGATACAAAATTAATATTCAGAAATCAGTAGTATTTGTATATACCAATAATAAACTATCGGAAGGAGAAATTAAGAAAACAGTTACATTTACAATCGCTTCAAGAACTATAAAATACTTAGGAATTAATTTAACCAAAGAAATAAAAGACCTGTACTCAGAAAATTATAAGACACTGAAGAAAGAAAGAAAAGATATAAATAAATGGAAATACCTACCATGCTCATAAATACGAAGAATTAATATAGTTGAAATGTCCATGCTGCTTAAAGCAATATATAGATTCAATACAATTCCTATCAAACTATCAAGGGCATTTTTCACAGAAATAGAAAATATAATCCTAAAATTTACATGGAACTATAAAAGACCCCGAATAGCCATGGCAATCCTGAGAAATAAAATCAAAGTTGGGGGTATCATGCTACCAGACATTAAAACATACTACAAGTCTACAGTAATCAAAACAGTATGGTACTGCCCTAAAAACAGGCATATACCTCAATGGAACAGAATAGAGAGCCCAGAAATAAATCCATGCATATACAGACAGTTAGTCTATGACAAGGGAAGCAATAATTTAAATTGGGGTAAAGATAGTCTATTTAATAAATGGTGCTGGGAAAATTCAACTGACACATGCAAAAAAATGAAACTGGACCACCTCCTTATGCCATATACAAGAACAAATTTAAAATGGATTAAAGACTTAAACGTAACACCTAGAACCATAACACTCCTAGAAGAAAATATAGGGTCTAAATTTGCAGACTTTACCCTGAGCAATATTTTTACTGATACGTCCCCATGGGCAAGGGAAGTAAAAGAAAAAATGAATGTATGGGATTACATCAAACTTAAAAGTTTTTTCACAACAAAGGAAACCATCAATAAAACAATAAGGAAGCCTACTGAATGGGAAAAGATATTTGTCAACGAGATATCTGATAAGGGGTTAATATCCAAAATTTATAAAACACTCATGCAACTCAACACCAAAAAAACAAATAACCCAATTAAAAAATGGGCAGAGAATATGAAGAGACATTTCTCTAAAGAGGACATACAGATGGCCAA
>NW_017732335.1:63577-124995 GCF_001890085.2 Hipposideros armiger | reverse complement strand
ATAAATCAACAAACAACAAGTGCTGGCGAGGTTGTGGGGATAAGAGAACCCTGGTGCACTGTTGGTGGGACTGCAGATTGGTGCAGCCACTATGGAAATCAGTATGGAGGCATCTCAAAAAACTGGAAATGGAACTACCTTATGACCCAGCAGTTCCACTCCTAGGTGTTTATCCAGAAAAACCCAAGACACTAATTCAAAAAAACATATGCACCCCTATGTTCATTGCAGCACTATTCACAATAGCCAAGACTTGGCAACAACTGAAATGCCCATCGGTAGACGACTGGATTAAGAAACTATGGTACATTTACACAATGGAGTATTACTCAGATATAAAGAAGAAGGAAATCGTTCCATTTGCAATGATATGGATGGACCTAGAGAACATTATGTTGAGTGAAATAAGTCAGTCAGAAAAAGACAAATACCATATGTTCTCACTTATATGTGGAATCTAAAAAACTGAATAAATGAGCAATGTAAACATAAATAGTCTCAGAGACACAGAGGAAAAACTGATGGTTGCTAGATGGGACGGGGGTGGGGATGAGGGAGAAGGAGAAGGGACGAGAGAACATAAATTGGTAACTACAATATTGCCTCAGGGATAGAAAAGACAGTTTGGGGAATATAATCAATAATGTTGTAAATATTTTTTAGAGGGCCAGATGGGACTCATGTCTTGTTAGGGAGATCACTTCATAGACGTTGTAGAGGCCTGATCACTATGCTGTACATCTGAAGCTGCTGTTGAATAATATTGTATGTCAACTATAGTTTAATACATATATAGTCATGGGATGTGGAGTACAGTGTGGAAATGGGGTCAATGGAATTGTAATACATATGTATGATATAGGGGGTGGGGGGCCGTGGATGAGGGGAGGGGGGTTGTCACTTTGTGATGGGTGTAAAGAACAACTATTGCATTGTTTTGTACACCTGAAACTAATAATAATAATAACAATAATAATAATCAATAAATATAAAAATTAAAAAAAAACATAAACCTGATCACACCATACTTATGCTTCAAGTATCCAATAGTTTCCTATGATTTTCTGGCAAGACCAAATATTTAGAAGGCCAAAAAAAAAGATAATCTGATTCTTACCCCACCATTACTGCACTCAAATGACTTCTTTTTTTTTAAAGATTTTATTGGGGAATTGGGGGAGGGGAACAGCGTTGGGGAATCAGGGAAGGGGAACAGACAAGTTGCTGTCCTTTTGTTCTTCAGTCTAGTTGTGAAGGACGTTGCTTCACTGGCCCATGTTGGTATTATCATTGCGCTCTTCCCAGGTGAGGCAGATTGGTCACCAGCCTCTGGACAGCCACTCATGGCAGTTCTTGGCAGCTTACACCAGCTGCTGGCCGCCCACGCTGGCTGCCGGCTACACACAGTAGCTTATGGCAGCCCACTGCAGCAGGGACTGCAGCCTACACCGTCTCCGGCAACTCATGGCAGACCAGCTCCAGGTCGAGCTGTTGTTCACCATCTTAGCTGTAGAGGGCAGTATCACTGGCCCTCATGTGAGATCCAAACAAGGGCCTTGCTGCTCAGAGCTGGAGTCCCAAGCCAGCTCTTAACCAATGCACCACTTGGCCAGCCCTCAAATGACTTCTTGTTTTAGCCTCATCGGTTTTATTTCGATTCCTTCAACATGCCACGCTCCCTCTCACCACAGGACATCTACACATGTGCTCTTTGCATGGAATGCTCTCTCCTCACCTCCCCCATCCCAACCTGCTCATTCCCATTCATTCTTCAATTCCCATTCTTCTTTGGGTAAACCTCCTTTGAATGCCTCCCCTCAACTAGGTTGAGTAACCAAGTACATGCTGTGACTTTTCCTGAAATAGGTCTTTTACCACTCATCATTGTACCTTGCAATTGTTTATAACCATCTGATGTAATACCTGACTCTCCCCACTAGCATGTAAGCCCCAAGGGGACACAAAGTAAGTCTGTTTTTATTTATCATTTTATCCCCATCACCTGGTAAAAGTCCTGGCAAACAGAAATATTCTTGTTGGCTGAATCAATGAATCAATGTGTGGAGGTCAATCTTTTCTAAAAACAGGTGAGTAAAATCCTTATGTTTCTTATATTCTACCTTTAGCATGCCAATAATCCAGAACACTGCAGCCTGAACTATTCATTCTCTGAATTCAGCTAAAGGAAAATAAGACTTGTCAGAGCTGCTGACCATAGTGTTTAGGTTTATTCACATTATATTTGTTTACCATGCCATGATTATAGTCTGGAGTCAAGAAGCCATATCACAAGAAAGAGGACAGGGAGGCAATCACTTCCCAGGAATATCTGTAGACAGACACTATGAAGCTAGCCAATAAGCTGTGGTTAGCAGCAAAGCAATGGTAAGAGCAATTCAGGACTACAAGAACCAAGTGATAACACAAAGCCTCCTAACTGGGGAATATGTAATAGAAATGAGATGTAATAAGAACAGCTGGGGTCACGAAGGGAGTTTCAGTTTTACATGGGAACCCAATGATTACCACTGTGTATCAGATTCTGGGTCTGGTTATCCAAAAAGGAGACCCCGGGATCAATATGAAAGCTAAGGGATCAGTTCCATGGTACTGAAGTCTTACATGATGATAAAAGGTAAGTCGCTTAATACAGAAGGAAACAAAAATTTTTTTGTGCAGTGTCTTTCACAGCTTGCAGTATGTAAATGTATATCTAATCAATTTACTAATGAGAAAGAAAGTCCATTTTAAACTTGTCATCTCAATAATATCTGCAGGCCAGAAAATGCTGACATAACAGAGAAGCTCTAGACTTTAGAAAACATTCAAAGTTGTGGACAAGCAATGGTAACAAACACCTAATCTAAAACTTACACAAATTGTAGTGCAAAATTCCACACAACACTAAATCTATAAGTCTGCAAGTTTCAACTTTCTGTTTTGTAATATTCAGGTTCATAGGCTAAATTGTCCCCCAATTTGCCAATTTAGATTCTCAATATTCTTAGTGAAGGAAGTTGCTAATTCCTGAAAAGCACTGCTGTTAATAATTTAGATGATGGTATTTCTCTATTAAACATCCTGGTAACACGTGGTAGGCTGAATAATGAGTCCTCAAAAGATACCTGCCTTCCAATCCCTAGAACCTGTAAGTGTCATCTTATATGACAAAAAAAAAATGTTTTGCAGATGTGAACAAGTTGAAGATCTTGAGATGGGAAAATTGTCTTGGTTTATCAGGGTGGGCCATAAATACAATCACATGCAACTTTATAAGAGAAAATCAGAAAAGATGAAATAGTGCCATTTGCAACAACATGGATGGATCTTGAGATTGTAATGTTAGGCAAAATAAGTCAGACAGAAAATGTTGAGAACCATATGACTTTACTCATATGTGAGCTATAACACTGAAAGCAATGAAGAAATAAGACAAACTCAAAGAGATGAAAACCCATAGACACAGACAACAGTTTAGTGGTTACCAGAGGGGAAGAGGAGAAGAGGGATGGTAGAGGAGGGGAACAGGGATCAAATATATGGTGATGGAAGGAGAGCTGACTCTGGGTGGTGAACACACAATGTGATATATAGATGATGTATTACAGAATTGTACATTTGAAACCTATGTAATTTTACTTACCACTGTTACCCCAATAAATTTAATTTTTTTTTAAAAAAGAGGGCGAGAAAGAAAATCAGAGAGAGATTTTACTACAGATAGAAGAGGAGAAGGCAACGTGACCACAGAGGCAGATTGGAATGATGCAGCCACAAGCCAAGAAATGGCGGTAGCCACCTGAAGCTGAAAAGAGGCAAGTACAGACTCTGCCCTCAGGCCTCCTGAGGAGGTGTAGTCTTGATCTGGCCCTATGAAACTGATCTCAGACCTTTTGCCTCTAGAACTATGAGGGAATAAATGTCTGTTGTTGTAAGCCAACAGAAATCTGTGGTAATTTGTTATAGCAGCCACAGGAAGCTATTACAACTTGTTAAAATTGTGTTATAATTTCCCATGAGAATCAACCAATTTCATTTAGGCCACCATTTTGTCAGCTAGAAAGGAAAGTGTCTTCTCTTTTAGCTAGTGAGTCAGCTTCGCCAGAAACCTGTCAGGACACCTAAGAAATCTTCGTACATTTGTTCATACTTTTGTGTAAGTTCATCAGTAATACAATAATCGCAATCATTTGAGGACTCAAACTATAGGAGTATCCCTTCAAGTAAGTATTTATACACTACAATTTAAAGCAAAGAATACTATTATTCCAAGTGTCTAGTCATTTATTGTAATACAGCATGTTCATCAAAGCACCTGAGAAACACCATTGCAAAGACTATAAAATGATTTAGAGTTTTCACACACAGTTTATGAACAGACATTAGGACAAAATAAGCCAATAAAAGATAAGCCCCCCACTCTCACTTTAATGTAACAGAATCGAAAGCAATGGTCCTGTGAGACACTAGCCCTACCAAGATAAACAGCAGCTAAGGGAAGGCATAATGAAAGGCCTGAGCCCTCTTCACAAATAGATGCTGGTGTTGCATTATATATATCTACTACCCATGGTGATTTGAGATTCAATCCAATGCCTATCCACAGGACAGAAGAGATGATCCACAGTCTCTTGAATGTCACATTCACTGGAAGTTAGATCCATCAGAGGAAATAAAACCTGCACTGCAAGACATCTTCCCTGGACCTGGTTTTGAAGAGAGAGAATCAGCAAATTGGTATCACCTCCCTATTTGCCGATTTTTAAAAGACAAATGGGCCTAGTCTGCGTTAAAGTGCCTGATAAAAGCTTGCTCAATTTGATTTAAATGTAATGGTGTGCTAAGAAAGACCGTGATAAGTTGGTCCAGAAACCAATCTATAACACCAAAATATCTCACCACTTGAGATATCTTGGTTGTCTCCAGGACTGACTCCCATATCACATCCTTCTTTTCACTATTTTTACTCGGACATACTACTGCTCAACGTCATGCTTACTATGTAGTATTTTTTTTCTTCCTAAATTCACACCATAAGCTAACATACTCCTCAACTCAATAGACAGAGGCAATGACTGTTAAGGTAATTCACATGTTCAATGCCTACTTTTCACCATTAGGCATAAATCGAAAGAAAGGGTTGCAAAGGCAGGGAGAGCAAAGAATCTAACATGCAACATAATTCTTCCTAATATATAATGACTTCAGGTGAAACATGGTATAATTAATGGCAACATCACTTCTTGGTCTCTTCTGCTTCCCCTTTGAACAGTTGGTCTAGTTATTCTGATAGATGACTCACATAAACAGTTTCCTTTTTTTTCATGCTAAAGCAATAGCTAGGCCATAGCATGAGTGGCAATTACGACTTGAATTACTAACAAGCTATCAGCAGAGAAAAAAAACTCTTCAAAACAACTGAAAACTCTTCTTCAAAGTTTCTTAGCAGTAGGGTAAGGACATTTTTACCAATTATCTGTTGTTTCCAAATATCCCATTTGTTTCAAAAGGCAATAATAATAAAACATTCTTGAACATGAAAAATGTTTCCAAGGAGAAATGTCACAGCTGACTATGAATCTTTGCTATCAAGAAAATAAAACATATAAGAATTTATTTATAAGCTTATTACTAGCATCTGTGTTCACTACATTTGTGTTTAGTGACCTTACAAGAAAATGAATTTGATTAAGTTTTACAAATATAACAGCTGTGGAGCTGTGAGAGCTTGTTTGTATGTTTCAGTAGGATTAAGTCTTAACTCATATACTCTTGTCCAAAGAAGGTTCTGTCGTGTGAAGAAAATCAATCCTTCTTGACTGAGTGAACTGTTTCAAATAAGACACACATGGTATGGAGAAGAAAAAAAATAACCACTCCACCAATCAGGTTAGTAAAAAGAATGGAATCTGGTGACAAATGAGGTGACAGATGTCATGTTATCTAGCTGTTGTAAACATGCTGAGCACAATTATGGTGGTGATAATTATAGTTACTGGGTGTTTAAAATGTGTCAAGGCATAGTGGAGCCAAAGCATCAAAGAGAAGCACACCCTTTAATATAATCTACTAACAATAGAAGTCCAGGGTAGTTGATGACCAGAGAATGAGGGAAGGTGGAGTTTCCTGTTGACTGAGCTGTTCTAGCTGTGGAAAAGACAAGGAAAACAGACACTCACTTCTTAATTAGAGCTGGTATGAGGGACAAATTACAACAGAAGAAAGTTAGGAAATGAACTAAGGTGATGACGATTAAGTGCCTGGGAGGAGGTTCTGCTAAGGAAAAATCTATTTTCAGCAGCTCTGTCTCTGCGTCAAAGATTACTTGCATAACAAGCTGATTTTACAGTGCTGGGGAAAAGCAGGTCTTGGGGAATATGCTGGAATGGAACGATCAGGATAACTATCTTGGCTCAGTTGCTCAAAGCTTGAATAACAGTGAAGAGGTCCCAATAAACCAAGAGACCAGGTGTATAAAAGCTCTCATGGTCTGCTGCCAAGATCAGCTTCACCCCTCCCGATACCAACACAACCCATACATGCATATTTTTGCAGCAGAATAAGAAGACTGAACAGAGGATCAAATGCCAACAAAAGGGAAGAAAGATACGCAATATGCTTATACTGGAAAAAAGTCTGTTAAGCTCTGCTTTATTCATCGTCTTTGACTTCTCACAACCACACTGTGGGGTCATTATAATCCTCATTTTACAAAGGAAAAATGTCAATATGGGCTCAAATCACCTAGGCAATAAGTTGCCTAGGATTTGAACCTAGGTCTGAGCTACTGCACCTGTCTCCTCCACAAGGACACATTTAATTAAGCTCACCACGTCTTGCAACATTAATTTGCACAGTTATGGTAAAAGGGCTTCACAAAAGTTGTAAATTCTCTCCATGCTAGATGAGCTGAATTCTGGCCTAGAATGTCTCAATCTTAAATTGCTAGTAAGGCTTACATTTAAAATATAAAGACCCTTTTATCGACTTGGTTGAAAATTAAATGCATTGTATTGGTGAGAATTTTTTACTTTCAAGTGATTTATTTCTGAAATAAAGCCATTATTAAATGTGTTTGTAGTAGACACAACTTGATATGGTTGCCTTGCTCATGATAGCATCCAGTTGGTCGTGAATGTGCTGCTCTCCTTATTCATGTCGTAGACCCCACTGTGGGCTACAAATGAGCAAGCCAGGCCATCACAGTGCCTCCTCCCAGCCCACAAGTGACTAGAGCGTCTGAAATGTGGTACTCAATCAAGCTCACACCTAAACAGAACATTTACAGGGAGAAAAGACAAGGAATGGGTCTAGCTTCCCATAGTGGATCCAAGAATTCAAATGCCACCCAGATGCTCTGTCCTCCTCTTTAAATATCATCTCTACTTCTATTAGGCCAGCTATCACCAGGGTCTAGAAATATGATTGGAGGCAGCTCCAGGCTAACATCTTACTGCTATCGCCATGAGAAATTTAAAAATAAGAGTTCTTTCTTTTTTTTTTTTTCTTTTTTTTTTTTGCTGTTTAAAAGAGTTCTTTCTTATGTTTGCAAAATTCCTGAGCATGATTGATCTGATGTGGATGTTATTCCCACCCTTTGGAGTTCCACCTCAATGAGTCCTTACCAGGAAGTTACTGCACCCTACAGAGGGGTCAGTTTGTATTGACTGCACTGTGGATATGCCAGGACGGCTTGGGAAATTGGGAACACCAGTTATCACCCTTCACCCCCTTGCCATTTAGCAGAGCCCTCAGCAGTGTACTGTATCTCTAAGACTTAATAAGTCTTCATTCCTCCACTCAACAATATGCTTGAGCATTTGCTTAAGTGCAAGTCTTTTCTATTGGAATATATATGACCATTAGATTTTGTATTCAAATATTTCAGCCCTTGGCTTTTTTTTTTTCTTCTTGGAAGTTTGTGCAAATGTTATTTCAGTTGATTCTTTTCCTGAGTCCTTGTGTGTAGCTACACCATTGGAATGAACTACATTCTTAGCAACTGTGAAGGTAGATTTTAAGGGTATCACAAAGGTCTCTGACTTCCCTTCTGCCCCTCCCACCAGTCCCCAAAATGCTTCTCTTGCCATTCTTCTCATGAGTATGGTTTTTCTGTTACTTTGAAATCATTTATTTCATTCAAGTTTTTTGTTTTTATCAAAACTTCAGCCTATTGTTTTACTGCATGTTAATTCACTGAAGTTCTGATAGATGTGGACCCATCTGACTTTGTGTGTATTTATAAACAGAAGTAATGGCTCAGTAATTACTTTCTGTAGGTAAGGGTGCTCACTACTGGGCTCATGCACTAATGATACACACATACACTGACAGATACATACATACGTATCACTAGTAGATAGTAGGAATCAACTGGGCCAGGAAAAAAATAATAGGGAATAGAAAGGAGCTTGCATACAAACCTACGCAGAACAATAAATAATGATGCACTAATTTTAAGAAGTAGCATTAAAGAGCCATTAAAACTCAACAGCAATGCCAATGGGTTTTGAGAGAAGAGTCATAAAAATGCAAATCTAAAGTTGCCTATAAAAACAGAGGTGGGGAAATATCAGATCTTTTAGACAAGCTCTATTTCCACATGTAAGAGAAGTAGAGGGCAAATAGAGGGAAAGCAGATATCTCAGTAGTCTGTGAGACATGGCAGCTATCTCAACATTAAAGTTGAAGTAGAGGCTGTGATTTCAGGTGATGCGGAACTGTGGAGTTGTGGGAGAATTTATAAAAATGCTAATACAACTGAATTTAGAAACCTATGTGAATATCAGAGGAAAAATATATTTGGATATTAACTTTCCACACAAATCCCTCATGATTCTCCTGTGATTGCTTTGAACTCTTTCACAAGTAGGAGTTTCTGATATTTTTCAAACTTGAGATCTTTGAAGTATTCCTTTGAGGTTCCTAAGCTGAAGCAGGGTGAGGTGTTTTGAGACTTTTAAGCTCTCAGCAAAAAGCCCCAAACTTCTCCAGAATTTTGAAAAGAATTTGCATTACTATAGTAAAGGGAGTTTAAAAAAAAACAACTAATAGTTTTCTGTTATTAATAGATTTTAGGTATCCTATGTCAATTGGTCCAGAAAGCAAAGTCAGTTCTCTCAAGAATTTTAAAATTAAGTGGACTAGAGAATTTGTAGAAGAGCACTGCAATGAGTTAGGAGGTTAGGGTTCAAACCTCATCTCTTCAAATAATCAGCTGTATGATCTGTAGAGATGTGTGTAGCTATCACAGCTCTCTGGGCTGTACCCTTCTCCATATCACATAGCAAAGCAAAGAAGCAATTATAAACTGAATGCTGAGTTATTCCAATCTCCAAAGGAGGAACACTCAATGACAATCTTTTCATAAGATGAAAAAATTCCCTATACATGGAGAGTCACAGATGTATAAACATTAAGTAGTGATAAAATGACCTCAAAAGACCAGTCTTACTGCAAACACATTACAGAAATTCTCATTCTCTCTCTCAAATAGAATGCAAGATAAGCACTAGAATTATTTTACTTGTTTATTAGGTAATAATACTTTTAAATTCAAACAGTCAGTGGAATATAACTTTCAAATTAAGTCAAGAATTTGAATGCATGCATCTATCTGTTTAACTGAATGATGACTCAAAATGACATCCCCTGTCATAACATTCTTTGAAAATACAGTAAAATGGCATTAGGAAGTATCTTGCTATTCCACAGATTCAGTTATTCTCCAAGTCACATCACATCCTCTGTATACTCAAAGATACAGAGTGCAACCACTCACCATACACATGGAAAACTCGGTCAGGCATCCTCATTAGCCCTGGACCACAGCAGCAATGGTGAACTAGTGCATCTGTGTAGGAGATAATATAGTTGATAATAAAACAGTGAAAATCTAGAATAAAAAAACCCAAAAACATTAAAAAGAAGAACCAGTAACAATGATCAACTTAACTAAAATAAAAACCAAAATAAATGTATAAATGCCATGCTTCTTACCAAATAACAACCCAAAATTTTGGGAAAATCTGTCAGACTATAAAAACCTTGGTATAAACAGGTTCTATTAGCCACTGAAAATCCCAGTATGCATTCCTTTATTTGAGAAAAGTTTCTTTTTCATTAATTACTTTTTGAACAATAATGGCATTTGTGCTTAATATGCTAACATTAGCAAGATATTAAAATAATAGAAGTATGAAGCTGAGGAAACTGAAACAGTAATTATATACAAAGAGTTTTTTGTACTTTCAAATATGCTGCAGTGTTTCTTTATATGAGAGCATGGAGTGATTTACAATCATATACTTTATAAGCTGGAGGAAAATAAAAATAAGCTGGAAAATCTGCTTCAACCTTATTATTTATTTGTAAATAAAGAAATTCAAGCCAAAAGTGATATCTCTTGGGTCACACAATTAATGGCATTTATTAATTTAACTAGTTTATTCATTACATATTTGAGTGCTTACTAAGTTTAAGGCAATAACTTAAGGAGTGCAAAGAAAATCAACATGATAAAAACCGAGCCTAGCCTTATAAAACTTAGATACAATGAGCAGATATAAGACATCTGCCCACATAACTATAATAACAATTGTTATAATGTAAGAGCAACTAGAGTATAGTATACAATATCCTAAAGGACACTAGAGCTCTGGAAAGTCAGAAACAGGAGCAAAAACTTCATGAAAGACAGGTTTTTTGTTTTGTTTTTTATTATTAGTTCCATGTGTACAGAACAATGCAATAGTTATCCTTTTCACCCCTTACAAAGTGACAACCCCCCTCCCCCCATCCACTGCCCTCCCACCCCCAAAATCACACTTATTACAATTCCATTGACTCCATTCCCACTCTCTACTCCACATCCCGTGACTATATGTATATATATAATTATAGTTGACATACAATATTATTCAACATCAGCTTCAGAAATACAGTGCAGTGGTAAGGCCTCTACACCATCTATAAAATGGTCTCCCTAACAAGACATGAGTCCATCTGGCCCCCTAAAAAATATTTACATTATTGGTTATATTCCCCAGACTGTCTTTTCTATCCCTGAGGCCATATTATAGTTACCAGTTTGTACTGTCTCATCCCTTCCCCTTCTCCTTCATCCCCACGCCCTCCCAACTAGCAACTCTCAGTTTTTACTCAGTGTCTCTGAGACTATTTCTGTTTACATTTCTCATTTTTTCAGATTTTTAGATTCCACATATAAGTGAGAACATATGGTATTTGTCTTTCTCTGACTGACTTATTTCACTTAGCATAATGTTCTCTAGTTCCATCCATATCGTTGCAAATGGAACGATTTCCTTCTTCTTTACAGTTGAGTAATAATCCATTGTGTAAATGTACCATAGTTTCTTAATCCAGTCGTCTGCCGATGGGCATTTTGGTTGTTGCCAAGACTTGGCTATTATGAATAGTGCTGCAATGAACATAGGGGTGCATATATTTTTTCGAATTAGTGTCTTGGGTTTTTCTGGATAAACACCTAGGAGTGGAATTGTTGGGTCATAAGGTAGTTCCATTTCTAGTTTTTTGAGATGCCTCCATACTGATTTCCATAGTGGCTGCACCAATCTGCAGTCCCACCAACAGTGCACCAGGGTTCTCTTATCCCCACAACCTCGCCAGCACTTGTTGTTTGTTGATTTATTGATGATAGTCCTCCTGACCAGAGTAAAGTGGCATCCCATTGTGTTTTTTATTTGCATCTCTAATGATTAGTGAGGTTGAGCGTTTTTCCATATGCCTGTTGGTCATCTATATGTCCTCTTTAGAGAAATGTCTCTTCATATCCTCTGCCCATTTTTTAATTGGATTGTTTGTTTTTTTGGTGTTGAGTGGCATGAGCATTTTATATATTTTGGATATTAACCCCTTATCAGACATCTCCTTGACAAATACCTTCTTCCATTCAGTAGGCTTCCTTTTTGTTTTACGGATGGTTCCTTTTGTTGTGAAAAAACTTTTAAGTTTGATGTAGTCCCATATGTTCATTTTTTCTTTTACTTCCCTTGCCCATGGGGATGTATCAGTAAAAATATTGCTCAGGGTAAAGTCTGCAAATTTAGACCCTATATTTTCTTCTAGGAGTTTCACGGTTTCAGGCGTTATGTTTAAGTCTTTAATCCATTTTGAATTTGTTCTTGTATATGGCATAAGGAGATGGTCCAGTTTCATTTTTTTGCATGTGTCAGTCAAATTTTCCCAGCACCATTTATGAAATAGACTATCTTTACCCCAATGTAAATTATTGCTTCCATTGTCATAGACTAACTGTCCGTATATGCATGGATTTATTTCTGGGCTCTCTATTCTCTTCCATTGATCTATGTGCCTGTTTTTATGCCATTACCATGCTGTTTTGATTACTGTAGCCTTGTAGTACGTTTTAATGTCTGGTAGCATGATTCGCCCGACTCTGCTCTTATTTCTCAGGATTGCCATGGCTATTACGGGTCTTTTTTGGTTCCATGTAAGTTATAGGATTATATTTTCTATTTCTGTGAAAAATGCCCTAGGTAGTTTGATAGGAATTGCATTGAATCTATATATTGCTTTAGGCAGTATGGACATTTTAACTATATTAATTCTTCCTATCCATGAGCATGATAGGTGCTTCCATTTGTATCTTCTTTTATTTTTTCAGTGTCTTATAATTTTCTGAGTACAGG
The DNA here is from genome assembly GCF_001890085.2 of Hipposideros armiger. Classification (NCBI taxonomy): domain Eukaryota; kingdom Metazoa; phylum Chordata; class Mammalia; order Chiroptera; family Hipposideridae; genus Hipposideros; species Hipposideros armiger. The sequence continues at coordinate 112,303 of NW_017732335.1, read as the reverse complement.
TCTTTTATTTCTTTGGTTAAATTTATTCCTAAGTATTTTATAGTTCTTGAAGCAATTGTAAACAGCACTGTTTTCTTAATTTCTCCTTCTGACAGTTTATTATTGGTATATACAAATGCAACTGATTTCTGAATATTGATTTTGTATCCTGCTACTTACTGAATTCGTCTATCAGTTCCAATAGTTTTTTGATGGAGTCTTTGGGGTTCTCTATATATAGTATCATGTCATCTGCATATAATGACAATTTTACTTCCTCCTTACCAATTTGGATATCTTTTCTTTTTCTTGTCTGATTGCTGTGGCTAGAACTTCCAGAACTATGTTGAATAAAAGTGGAGAAAGTGGACAGCCTTGTCTTGTTCCTGATCTTATGAGGAATGGTTTTAGCTTTTCCCCATTGAGTACGATGTTAGCTGTGGGTTTATCATATATGACCTTTATTATGTTGAGATATGATCCTTCTATTCCCACTTTGCTAAAAGTTTTTATCATAAATGGCTGCTGTATTTTGTCAAATGCTTTTTCTGCATCTATTGATATGACCATATGATTTTTATTTTTATTTTTGTTGATGTGGTGTATTACATTAATTGATTTGTGGATATTAAACCAACCTTGCGTGGTAGGGAAGAACCCCACTTGATTATGGTGTATGATCTTAATATATTGCTGAGTTCTGTTTGCTAACATTTTGTTGAGGATTTTTGCATTTACGTTCATCAGAGATATCAATCTGTAGTTTTCCTTTTTTGTACTGCCTTTGTCTGGCTTTGGAACCAGGGTGATCGTGACTTTATAGAAAGAGTTTGGGATCCTTCCCTCCTTCTGGATTTTTGGAATATTTTGAGAAGAATAGGTGATGTTTTTTTTTTTAATGTTTGGTAAAATTCACTTGTGAAGTCATCTGGTCCAGGGCTTTTGTTTGTTGGGAGCTTGTTGATTACTGATTCAATTTCCTTGGTGGTAATCAATCTATTCAGGTTTTCTGTTTCTTCTTGAGTTAGTTAGCTTTGGAAGGTTGTATGCTTCTAGGAAATTATCCATTTCTTCCAGATTGTCAAATTTGTTGGTGTATAATTGCTCATAGTAATTTCTTAAGATTTTTTTGTATTTCTGTGGAGTCTTTTGTCACTTCGCCTATTTCATTCCAGATTTTATTAATTTGAGTCCTCTCTCTTTTTTTATGATTAATCTGGCTAGAGGTTTGTCAATTTTGTTTATCTTCTCAAAAAACCAGCTCTTGCTTTCGTTGATCTTTTGTATTGTTTTTCTTGTGTCTATTTCATTTATTTCCACTCTGGTCTTTATTACCTCCTTCCTTGTACTCCCTTTGGGCTTATTTTGGTGTTCTTTTTCCAGTTTCCTGAGGTGTAAGGATAACCTGTTGATTTGAAATTTTTCTTGCTTCTTTAGGTAGGCCTGCACTGTTATGAACTTCCCTCTTAGGACTGCTTTTGCTGCATCCCAGAGATTTTGGGTTGTGGTGTTTTCATTTTTGTTTGTCTCGAGGTATCTTTTGATTTCCTCCTTGATCTCATTTTTGACCCACTCGCCATTTAGTAGCATATTATTCAGCCTCCATGTATTTATGTGCTTTCCGGATTTCTTCTTGTAATTGATTTCTAGTTTCATAGCATTGTGATCGGAGAATACACTTGATATGATTTCAATCTTCTTAAATTTATTGAAACTTGTTTTGTGGCCTAATATATGGTCTATCTTGGAAAATGTTCCATGTGCACTTGAGAAGAATGTATATTCTGTTGCTTTGGCATGAAATGCTCTAAAAATATCAGTTAAATCCAGCTGGTCTAAAGTGTCATTTAAGGCCACTGTTTCTGTGTTGATTTTCTGTCTGGAGGATCTGTCCATTGGTGACAGCCGGGTGTTAAATTCCCTACTATGATAGTGTTACTGTTGATCTCCATCTTTATATCTGTCAATATCTGTTTTATATATTTAGGGGCTCCTATGTTAGGTGCATAGATGTTTACTAGGGTTATGTCCTCTTGTTGGATCGAGCCCATAAAACGCAGGTTTTGTAATTGGAGGGTGGAAGTTATGAAGACCAGGGGGAGAAAAAAAGGAGCATGAGCAATGGGCAGAGCAGGAAGTTGGTTTTGCTTAGTTTGGTTGGGTCAACAAGATATACAGTGAAGCCAAAGAGTGATGCTGAGATCATATCATGAAAAGTTTAGAGCACCCTGCAAATAAAGATTGACTTTGTTAAAAAATGAAGAACGATGGAAAGTTGCCAAACAGAGGAGAAAAAGAATCATAAGGAATGGTGCTTTAAGAAAATTAATCGAGCAGCAACATGTCAGATGGTTTGGGCAGTCAAGGTCTGGAATGGAAGATTACGGCAAAGTCCAAGTTAAATAGTATGCACAAGGGTCCTTGTGTTTGCTCCACCTGGCAAAGGCTAAATTCAAGAAGAAAGAGGGGAAAGTCACAGTTGGGCCTGTTGATTGAAAGAAGGTCCATGGGGAAAAAAGTGGGTCTGCAGAAAAGGAGGAAGACTTCAATCTGGAATATACTGATGGCAGAGTCCCTATTTGAACTCAGATATTTGGTCTCTAAAGCCCAGTTCTCTTTCCCCTATATCACACTGTCTTTCTTAAAAGTTAATTAGGAAACAATTCATTGCCTAATAGTTAATCACAGCTAATTTGTTCTCAACTCTGGACTAGAAACTTAATTTTGCACATCTTTCATGGTCATTAATAATAGTAATTTTTATATTTTTATTTAATATCAGCAATTTCATTTCATTAACAATAATTTTAATATTACTTTATTTAATCACAAGCCTTTATATAGTCTTATAATGTCTCATGTATTGTTCTAGCCACTTTAATTTTTATAGCAATCTAATACTACCTCCATTTTACAGACCAATAAACTGAGGCCCAGGGAGATTAGAACCTGAGACAGTAGGGTTCATAACCTGAGGCAGTCTGGACTCAGACTACGTGCTTTCTTTCAACCACTGCATAGGCTGCCACTCAGGACCGTCCTAAGGAGGTTGTGATGTTGCTCTCTTTTCTCTAAAATGCCGAAGGTTAATTAGGCTTCTTTCTCCCTCCTTCCCTCGCTCCCCCCCCCTCCTTCTCTCCCCCACCCACTACCCCTCCTTCCCTCCCTCCAAGAAGCCTCCAGAGTCCATCTCTCCAAATGCTGCATGCAGTAATCAGTTTCCTGAAGCTTGGTCCAACACAGATATACAATGTCATTACCAACCACTATCTTACACATCTTTTTCTTTTTCCTTTCAAATTATACATGTCAAAGAGGTATAGAATGAAAGGCTAAGGGAATGTAAGTGAAGGTCGTTTCCAGAAATCCTCTTTCCTTCATGTGATGAGTCATCTACCTTAAACAAATATTTTGAAATATTTCATTCTCCTTTATCTTAACATCGTTGATTTCTAATAATTCACTTCATCCTGCTCCCATATACGTGTATATATGGCAATAACATTTGGGGTTTCTATGCTCTATATCATAGTTTCTTTTAAGTTTATCCTCCTCTCTCCTGTAAATACTTTACTTAAAAGTAATAGTGTCAAGTGCACTTAATTAATTCCATACCAACTTTTGAGTGAGTGCTATATATTTTAATTTTATTATGTTCCCTTGTGGTTTGCATAGTAAAGGTGAGGCTACTAAACACAGCAAGCTCATTAACAAAGATACATCCTTTAAAATCTGTTGAAAACCATACTGACATGATTAACTATGGATTATTCAATTTTACATACTGTATATGTCAGATAGCTTCTTAAATCATCTCGAGAGCTGGCTGTAATTCTTTAATAGGGCAGAGCCTGATCTTCCAGGGACAGGCATAATTGCTTCTCTGCCTTTCAAAACTCCATGCTACAACAGGAGATTAAATTGAACATTTGGAATAAGCAGCCCATAGCAGACTTATCAGTAGCTGAGCCCTATCACTAGGTATTTTTTCCTTTACAACCCAAGCTCATAGTTCTTCTGTTGGTACAGTGATACATGATTAATAGTGTGAGCAGTTTGTTAATCTAGTGTTTCTAATCTTCCTTTTCTCCTGAAAAGCTTTCCTTAGTTATCTTGCCATGTTTTTCTCAGGTACGCAAGTTTGAGAACTCACAATGGTAGATTACATCGGTAAATGCTGCAAAATACCTAAACCCACCCATGATATAATTATAAACACTTATGGGGAGTGGAGATAAGTGAAAGCAAACATCATCCTGAGTCCCATACCTCGTGATAGATTCATTGACTGCAGATCATCTTCAAAGTAGACCCACAAGGCATAATAATTAGCAGTTTAAAGTATTCTACAGTCACTAATTATTTCATTCAATCACCTTCCTATGGAGAATATTTAATAACTTGCTGACCTTAACATAAAAAGATTGTCCTGCTGAGTCCCACTTGCCTCCCTCAGTGTGTGCCATGAATTGTTTTGCTAGTCACCTAAAAGACGCTGATCCTCTCTTTCTCACCCAAGCCCCCTGTAACCAACAATAGCATCCTCACTGGTTGATGAGAGGAAGGACCACAGATGCAGGTGGTGGCTAGAGATAAAGCCAAGACAACAGACAGTCTTAGGAATTGAGACAATGCTGTTGGTTTCATTAGCTCTGTGCACTAATCAGCTTAGCTATTATACTACAACAATAGACAAGTGTGATAGCTTTTCTGTATAAGTAAAGCTATAAAACTAGTATTAAACATTTAAATAATCTGGTTAAAGAGTCATGAGCTTGCTGATCTCACCTTCTCAAATTTTTCTAGCATTGATTGAATGTGAGAAATTATGACTAGTATTAATAGACATAGAAGAAACCAATCCCTGGCAGCGGACCAGGGTTCGCAGACATTGATTATATGGGTAGGTACGTGCAGGAGGAGGAAGAAGAAAGAAAGTCCACAATCACAAACTGAAGATTAGTCAGGAAGAACAAACTCAGGGAAGAATGGAGACAAAACTGCAAAAGCAACAAGAGATATATTGGTAGATTCACTTGGAGAGGAAAATAAGGAAATTATTTTAAGCTAGGTATTGTAAAAAAATGTCTTAAACCTCGCATAGCATTAAAACCTATATAGATAGGATGTCCATGTCATCTCGACTTTTGCAAAAAATAGGAGACACTATTCATAGTCAGGACAACAAGAATTATTAATACCAAAGCTATTATCCTAGGTAACTAGGATCAATGCTCATCTGATGTATAACTAACTATCGGAAATAGCTGAGCACAGAAATGAAGAAACACTGTTTATATTTAGAAACATTACTTGTGATGGTTCATTTCATGTGTGAACTTGGCTGGGCCACAGGGTGCCCAGATATTTGGTCAAACGTTATTCTTAGTGTTTCTGTGAGGGTTTTTTTGGTTGGTTGGTTGGTTGGTTTGTTAGTTGGTTTTGTATGAGATTAACATTTGAATCGGTAGAATCCATAGCTCAGTTGCCTTCACTAATGTGAATGGTCCTCATTCATTCAGTTGAAGACCTGAACATAAGGAAAAGGCTGACCCTCCAATGGGGAAAAGGCAACTCCTCCTGTCTCCTGCCTCCTGCCTGGGCTACCTTGGGCTGGGACATCAGTCTTTTCCTGTCTTTGCACTCAAACTAAGACATCAGCTCTTCTTGGGTCTCGAGCCTGCCGGCCGTTCGACTGAACCTTATACCACTGGCTCTTCTGGTCCCCAGCCCTTCAGACTCAGACAGGAACTGAAATATCAGCTCTCCTGGGTCTCCAGTTTGCTGGCTTACCCCACAGATCTTGGGACTTGTCAGCATTCATAACCATAGGAGCCAATTCCTTATAATCAAACTCTTTATAAAAAGAGATTGTATGTATAAAGAGATGTATATATGAGTATACATCCTATTGATTCCATTTCTCTGGAGAACTCTGACTAATACCTTACTTACATTTACTAATAAATGAGTAAACATTAAGAGAAGCAAATAATGTCTCAAGTCATTTTTATAAAGTTATTCCTTCTACAGAGAACTTTATTTATTTTACCTCCTGCAGTGAAAGAAACCTACACTACAGGTTACTGTGACTTGTCCAAAAAAAACTAACACCCTGGACTTAGCTGAACATGTGTACAGAGATAAAGATGGATTCTGGAGTTATTAAATTCTTACATATCATAGTTTCTATTTGGCTATTTAAGTGTTTAATTTCATCAATAAGAAAACACAACTAATTCAAAGTATCTTCAATGCCCTCTGTTTCTGTCCTTGCTGTACCCTAAGATCTTCTCAAGTCTCAGGAGGCAGGTGAGGAGGGGAATTGAACCACAGTGGCAGAATGGGGACCTGGGTCAACCCAGGAGAGTAGACACCTGAGAGAATGAGAAGAAATGTGGAATGTGAAGGAGTCAAAATCATAACAATGAAGCCTTGCTATAAATTTAAAGGAAGGCCAAGGCTAAGGCCAAGGTTGAGCTAACATGAAGAGCCATGAGTCAGTATGCAGGGCAGCTTCTGAAGGAGGCCAAGGCCAGATGAATGGCTCTCATGAACAGGCAGATGTGGTGGGTATAGAGAATGAGTTTGTGGGAGACAGGAACGCCTCCTCATCTTCCCACACAAGGAATTTTCTAGTCTATCTGCCAGAGATTGGGAAGTAACAGAGCTCAGTGCTCAGGAGCATGGCTGTTAACAGGATCTGGGTGCAAAGTCTGATTCTATGGCTTCCTGTGTGATCTTGAATAAGGGGTTTGTTCTCCCTCTGTCTCAATCCCCAACATGCAAAATGAGTATAATACTTCAGTATTGTTTGCCTGCTCTCTTTTAAATAGCCAATATCCCTGGGATGAATGAGGAAGAATGGATGTCACTTTGAGTCACTAATTCCTTAGGTTGGCTTTAGTCATTAATTCCATTACACAAGAGAACAGGGAAGATGAGAGTACTGGTATGTATGAGTATGTGGGAAGAGAATGGATTAAAAAGGAGAAAAAAGACCCAGAAACAATTGAAAGAGGAACACTTATTTCATCTATTACTGACTTAAGCAAACTTCTTTGGATCCAGACCTATTTGCCAAAACACCCTACGGCAACAAACAGTGACTGATTGACTTGGGTAAAAACTTCTTGTGAACAAGGAGTCCTTGCTGGAGTTAAGGACAATGCTTCTGACAGAAACAAATAAACCTAATGGTGAACTCAATCTTCGCTTTCATGCCTGGGTCCCATTCCTAGTCCTACAACAGACAACCCAACACTTTTAAGCACTAGACCATCTTCATGAAAAGCATAGGGCCCTGCTTTCTTGTCTGTGGGACTAAAGTCCTGTATTACTTCAGGAATCCTCCTTCTTAGGAAGCATTTTAATGTTTATCATTATGCATTTTATCATGTGCCAGAAAGGACGAACAAGCTTTAAAATCAATTTGCACTCTTTAGTTCTTAATAAAGATTTTTATTTACAGTAATACCCTTCAGATTTTTGGTACACTTACCTCTTTATTGAAAGGCCAATCTGAATCTATTATTTTATGACCATAAGTGGTTTCATTTCCCTGAAGTGGAGCACTGCTTGCTTTAAATATAGGGTTGAATATATGAAGTACTTAGAAAATTTAATTTAAAAGCCTTAGGTAAATGGTCTCTGGAATGAGCTATTTGTATCCTGAACTGTCATTAAAGACAACCTGTCATAAGTTAATCCAATATTTCATTTTATATCATAAGTTCCATTAAATTTTCATAAGAAACTGGTAAGCCCTTTCAAAAGTGTACCTAAGCCACAAGTAAAGGTTCCTTCTTGAGAATTCTTACTCAAAAGTATATTTTCTATCAGTGCTCATCATGGAAGCCAGGCCTGTTTATGAACCTAAATGCAAAAGTAACAATTATCCTATCAAGTAAGGACCTTGTTCCATCCTATTTAATATTCGGTCACTGAAAATGGAGCCAAATAGTGGGTAATTCAGGGAAGCCTGGCTTAGCTGCCCTAAAAATGCTCACCAGAGCTCAATAAACTACTCACTAGGTAATTTTTTTATTTCCTTTCTTTGGTCCTATACTTTCCTTATTACCGTTTTACTGATTGCCTGTGGTATTAACATGTAATTTAACAAATGAAGCTATATTTGCACATCCAATTCCTTAATCATACTCTCCACTCATCCCTTCTCATCATGATTATATTTTAAACTAAAATTATATGAAATAAACTATTGATTAAAATCAACTGTTACTCATATAATAAACTACTATGCTAATTATTATTTTTTTAATGTAAGAAAAATAATCCAAAAAAGGTGTATCCTCTGTTCTCGTATAATTCCTATGTAAACTTCCTTTCAAACCTAAGAGAAACATAGTGTATTTATTATCTCTATCAGTGATCTAGATGTTAGAGCATATCAAATTTGGTCATCCAGCCAGGTTCAAAGAAAGCCAAAAGCTATGTGGGGTTAAACAAAGAAGACACCTCTCTCACCACAGTTGGATATATGCACTCAAGGAAGGTACATATTGTTCAGTCACAAGAAAGCATGTAGTCTTTCTGAAACCATGATTTCCTAGGAAATTTATTTCCACAGGTAGTCTACCTACTTGGGAGCTGACACATGGATTCTACTAAACATTATATAAACTTAATAAAAATTTGAGGTAGAGCAGTTGTGATATCTATCATGGGAAAAGCACTGCTTGGCTCAGGGCATAGATGTGCCAATGTATATAATAAATCCTGAGCTCTTCATGGTAGCAACATATTTAGGCAAATACAGTAAAGGTAAAAGTATCCCTTGCCTAAAATCTAAATGTAATGAAAATTGTTTCATTTTCTTTAAACAATTTTGATTGCGTTTTTTTTTCTGAACTGGTCTAGGGAGAGGGGAGCAATTGGGCTACAGGTATACCCTCTGTGGCCCCGAGTCAGTTCAGGAAATAAAAAGCTGGCCAGATGGAGGGAAGAATCAGTGATATCGAAGACAGAAATCTGGAAATGATGCAGATGGAAGAGAGAGGCTTGAAAGTTAAAAGAAATGAAAGAATGCTACAATAAATTCCATGAAAAAGAGTAATATAAGAATAATGGGTATACCAGAAGGAGAAGAAAGGGAAAAGGGCACAGAGAGCCTATTCAAACAAATAGTTGACGAGAATTTCCCAAACCTATGGAAAGACCTGGATCCTCTCATCCAAGGAGCAAACAAAACACCCAATTATCTCAATCCTAAAAGGCTTTCTCCAAGGCACATAATATTGAAACTGTAAAAAATTAATGACAAAAAAAGAATTCTCCAGATAGCCAGAGAAAAGAAGACAGTAACCTACAAAGGAAAGCCCATTTGATTATCATCAGGTTGTTCAGCAGAAACTCTACAGGCTAGGAGGGAGTGGAATCAAATATTCATACTACCAAAAAAAAAGGAGAAATTACCAGCCAAGAATAATATATTCAGTAAAGTTATCTTTTAGATATGAAGGAGGAATAAAGATCTTTCTAGATATATAGAAGCTGGGGGAATTTTCCATCACAAGGCCTATATTACCTGAAATACTGAAGGGAGTTATTCTACCTGAAACAACAACAACAAAAAATGATACAAAACTATGAGTAAGATAACTAACAGACAGGCAGAAGCAGGAAATGGCAACCTCTACTCAGAATAGGGCACTATACACTTAAGTTTAACAAAAAAGGGTAAAGGAGATAAAAACATAGAAAAGAAAAAGAAGACAATTTACTACTGCAACTCAGGCATAAACAAACAATTTGTGACAACAGAAGCATAAAGGGGAGGGAGGAGAGGACTGAATTTTCAAAGGAGAATGGCTACAACATGCAGGAAAAGAAGGAATACTGTATATTTAAAACTTTCGGGCCGGCCGAGTGGCGTGATGGTTAAGAACTCGCTTGGGATGCCAGAGGGCCCCGGTTCAGATCCCACATATGAGGGCCAGTGACACTGCCCTCCACAGCTAAGATCCTGAACAACAGCTCAACCTGGAGCTGGGCTGCCATGAGTCGCTGGCGACGGCGTGGGCTGCAGCCCCTGTGGCAGTGGGTTGCCATGGGCTACCGTGTGCAGCCAGCAGCCAGCGTGAGCCGCCAGCAGCCGCAGTGAGCGGCCATCCAGAAGCCGGCGACTGATCTGCCTCGCCCGGGAAGAGCGCAATGATGGTGCCAACTTGGGCCAGTAAAGCAACGTCCTCCACAACTAGACTGAAGAACAAAAAACGACAGCAACTTGTCTGTTCCCCTTCCCCCAATTCCCCAGCGCTGTTCCCATCCTCCCAATTCCCCAATAAAAATCTTTAAAAAAAACAAACAAACAAAAAACAACTTTCTTTTACATAAATTTAATGGTAACCACTCAAAAAAAAATACAGAACTGAGATACATAACATAAAAAGGGGACAACAGAGGAAAGAATCATAGAATACCACCACACTAAAATAACAGACAGAAACACAATGGCAAAAAAAAATGGAGACACCAACTTACCAGGAAACAAGATAAAATGGCTATAAGAAATCTTCATATATCAATAATCACCCTAAATGCAAATGGACTGAACTCACCAATAAAAAGGCACAGAGTAGCAGATTGGATAAAAAAAAAACAAAACCCAACCATCTGCTGCCTTCGAGAGATACATCTCAACTGTAAGGACAAATGGAGACTCAGAGTGAAAGGATGAAAAACGATGCTCCATGCAAACGGCATCCAGAAAACCAGTGGGTGAGCCATACTTGTATCTGATGAAATAGACTTCAAAATAAAAACGGTAATAAGACAAAAAGATGGACATTTCGTAATAATGAAGGGGACGATACAGCAAGAAGACATAATACTTGTCAAATATATATGCTCCCAATCAGAGAGCACCAAAACATATAAAACAACTACTAACAGAACTAAAGGCAGACACTGACAAAAACAGAGTTATAATAGGGGACCTAAACAACCCATTGGCAGCTATGGACAGATCATCCAAATAGAAAATCCAAAAGGAACTATCAGCCTTAAATGACACATTAGGCCAAATGGACATAACTGACATTACAGAGAGCTGTTCATCCCAGAACATCAGACCATACATTCTTTGCTAGTGGACATGGCACATTTTCAAGCGTAGACCATATGTTGGAACACAAAACAAGCCTTGACAATTTTAAGAAGATTGAAATCAGGGCCGGCTGAGTGTCTCAGTTGGTTAAGAGCGCGAGCTCTGAGCAACAGGGTCACCGGTTTGATTTCCACATGGGCCAGTGAGCTGCGCCCAAGTTGAGCTGCCGCTGAACTGCCAACAGATAGCAGGATGGCTCAGCCGGTGCGAGCATGTGCTCCTGACAACAAGGTTGCCTGTTTGACTCCCGCATGGGATGGTGGGTTACGCCCACCCGTAACTAAGATTGAGCACACCACCTTGAGCTGAGCTGCTCTGAGCTGCCAATGGGTTAGAGTGTGCGCTCTTAACAACAAGGTTTTCAGTTCAACACACACATGGGATGGTGGGCTACGCACACCTGCAACTAAGATTGAACTCAGCACCTTGAGCTGAGCGGGCGCGAGCTGCCAACAGGTGGCCAGATGGTGACTGGACTTAGAGCTGAGCTAACTGCGCCATCCACAACTAAGATCGAAGGACAACACGTTGGCTGTTCCCCTTCCCCAATTCCCCAATAAAATATTTTTTTTAAAAAGAAAAAAGAAAAAAAAGAAACTACTGGAGAAGTACATTGTGAACATCTATGTAGCTGAGAGGGGAATCAATAAATGCCCAGATTTTCATTAAAAACAAAAAAAGAAGATTGAAATCACAACAAGCATGTTCTCCTATGACAATATATTGAAACAGAAGATCAACTACAAACAGAAAGTGGGGAAACACCATGTGGAGATCAAACAACATGTTTAAAAAAAAAAACTGAGTCAAAAAAAAAATGAAAGCAGAGATCAAAAGATACATAGAGGGCTGGCCGAATGGCTCAGTTGGTTAAGAATTTGCTTAAGAGCATGAGCTCTGAGCAACAGGGTCGCTGGTTCAATTCCCACATGGGCCAGTGAGCTTTGCCCGAGCTGAGCTTGCACTGAGCTGCCAACAGGTGGCAGGATGGCTCAGATGGTGAGACCACGTGCTCCTAATGACAAGATGGCCTTTTGATGGTGGCTACACCCATCTGTGACTGGGACTGAACTCAGCACCTGGAGCTGAGCTGCCACCCAGATGACTGAGTGGATAGAGCATGCGCTCTTAACAGCAAGGTTGCCAGTTCGACTCCTGAATGAGGAAAAAAAAAAAGATACATAGAAACAAATGAGAAAAAAAATACATCATATCAAAATAGCAGGAATGCTACAAAAGTAGTAAAAAGAAAAAATGTAGTACTAAAGTAAAAATGTTTATAACATTACAGGCCTTTCTCAAGAAACAAGAATAACCCCAAATAAACAACATAACATTACATCTTAAAGAACTAGAAAAAGAACAAATGAAATCCAAAGTCAGCAGAAGGAAGGAAATAATAAAAATTAGAGCGAAGTTAAATTAAAGAGGAAACAAAAAGACAATAGAAAAATTAATGCAACAAAAAGCTGGTTCTTTGAAAGATTAATAAAATTAACAAATCCCTTGCTAGATTCACTAAGGAATAAAGAGGAAAGACACAAATAAACAAAATCAGAAATGAAAGGGAAGTTACAACAAATACTACAGAAATACAAAGGTCATACAAGAATACTATGAAAGACTATATGACACCAAATTTAATAACCTAGAAAAAATGGACAATTTCTTAAAAACATATAGCCTTCCTAGACTGAATCACAAAGAACTGGAAAATCTAAGTTGACTAAGAAAATTGAAACAATCATCCAAAACCTCCACAAAAGCAAAAGTCTAGGACCAGATGGCTCCACTAGTGAATTCTACCAAACATTCAAAGATGATTTAATATCTGTCCTCCTCAAGCTCTTCCAAAAAAACTGAGTCAGAGGCAACACTTTCTAACTTATTCTATGAGGCCAACATTACCCTGATACCAAAACCTGGTACCGATAACAAGAAAAGGAAACTACAGACCAATATTTCTGATGCATACAGATGCAAAAATCCTAAGCAAAATACTAGCAAATCAAATATAACAATACATTAAAAAGATTATACATTACATTCAAGTGGAGTTCATTCCAGGAGCACAAAGATGGTTCAGCATACACAAATTGATCATGTGATATACCACATAAACAAAAGATAAAAGTCATATGATTATATCAATAGATGCAGAAAAAGCATTTGACAAGATACAACATCCATTTATGATTAAAACATTTAGTAAAATGAGTATAGAAGAAAAGCACCTCAACATAATAAAGGCCATATATGACACTCAACCAATATCACATTTAGTGGTGAAAAACTGAAATTATTCATTCTATGACCAGGAACAAGACAGGGATGCCCACTCTTACCACTGTCATTCAATATAGTATTGGACGTCCTAGCCAGAGCAATCTGGCAAGAGAAAGAAATAAAAGGCATCCAAATTGGGAAAGAAGTGAAACTGTCACTTTTATCAGATGACATGATTCTTTATATAGAAAATCCTAAAGACTCCACCAAAAAGACTATTAGAAACAATAAAGAAATACAGAAAAGTTTTAGGATATAAAATCAATGTACAAAAATCCATAGCTTTCCTATATACTAACAATGAAATTTAAGAAATAAAAAAAAATCGTTTTGCAATTACAACAAAAAGAAAAAGTATATAGGAATAAACTTCACAAAGGATGTGAAAGACCTATATACTGAAAACTGTAAGACACTGTTTAAAAGAAATCAAAGACGGCACAAAGAAATGGGAAAATATTCCATGTTCATGGATTGGAAAAATCAACATAGTTAAAATGGCCATATTACCCTCAGCAATATACAGATTTAATGCAATCCCCATCCAAATTCCAATGGCATTTTTTAAAAGAAATAGAACAAAAAACATCAGATTTCTATGAAATCAGAGAAGACCCCAAACAGCCAAAGAAATCCTAAGGAAAAAGAACAAGGCCAAAGGTATCACACTCACCAATTTCAATTTATACTACAACATGACAATAATCAAAACAGCATGGTATTGGCAGAAAAAGACACACAGACAGATGGAATACAATAGAGAACCAAAAATAAACCCATATATATATGGGCAGATAATTTTCGACAAATGTATCTCTACATTTGTATCTCTGTTGTATTTATTAAATTCATCAGTTTTTTCCTCTATAAGTGTGGATAATTTTAGTACCTACCTCATAGTATTGTAATATAAATAAATTGCTTAGAATAGTTTCTGGCACTATATATAAACTATAGTTTGTATATGTACACACACACATACACACACACACACACACACACACACACACACACACAAGTTAATGGTGGAAAGAACATAAAAAGAACCTGGTTGAAAATCACCTGCAAAGTTGAGGCTTTATTTCTCACCCCTCCTACCGGATGTCTCCTAACAGTTCTTTAAGATGAAGGCAATCTCAGCATCCTTCCCCTTGATCAGGCTGCTCAGGCCTGGCCATGGCAGCCTCAGTTTCTGCAGGGTCTTAGTTCTTGGAGTGGTATCCCCAGCCTCGGCTAGTTCCAGGACAGGCCCAGAGAGAAACAGCCTAAGGAGGCAGCCAGCCTTTCTCACTGGATGGAGCTGTAGCTGCTGCCAGTTCAGACATGCTGGGCAGCTTATCAAAAAGGCTACTCAGAATAGAGAAGCAGCAGAGATGGCTCAGGATACCCACTCTGAGGGGGTCAACCTGAAGCGAAAGGATGGTTCCCAGCATGCTTTGCTTGGCCTCAGCTCCCCTGCATTCTTGTGGTTTTGTGATCTCCTCTCACAAGAAGTTACTAAAGACTCCCCTCTTTCCAGGGAGAACAGAGCCAACACCCTCTGCCCCATCTCTCCAGCTGCCAGCTTGGCCTTCCTTAAGCTAAAACTATTATGAATTCAAACCTCCCTGTTCTGCCACTTAGAAGTCCTGAGACTTCAGGCATGTCACCTGACCTCTCTGAGGCCCTTTCTCATCATGGGGAGGGAGGGAAGTGGGGGTGGCGGAGTGCCATCCCACCTACTCCTAAGTCCAGTCACTTCTGTCTTACAGATAGGTTTTTTGGTGTCTTCTAAGACTTAACTTTACCAAATGCTGGTAGTTAGGAGCTTTGTGTAGGGCCTGAAATTTAATCACTATAAGCTTTATGATTGCAGTCCTCTTCTCACATTAATAAATATTTATTAAACACCTGGAGTTTACCAGGACCATGGGAATACTGTTGACTTTAACAAATAAATAGACAACTAACTAGGTATTCGTTCAGCAAAATGGGTTGACTTGGGGACAACTGCAGTTGGAGGCATGTGGCCTAAATTAAAAAAAAAGAAATAAATCACCTACATTATCATGCCAAAAGAAGCAAAAAAAGGGGCTACCCCTGAAGTTAAGTACCAACATCTGAGAAATAGGAATGCATTTGAACATTAGTACTTCTGCCCTAACTGACTCTGTGGGGCTAAAGTAAACTACAATGTCTATGAATTTTTTGGGGGGCGGGGAGAGGGGGGAAGGGGAGGACAAAAGACGAGGGAATTTCAGGAATTCTACACTCTAAGAATCACAGAAATTAACAGAAAAGTAAGCCAAGACTGTTCAGTGCAGAGAATGCCTTTAGGAACTCCTCTGGCCTTGCATGTTATCCTTAACTTGGGCTGCTGCTCCTTTTTTCTCACCACCAAGAGGTTTAATTTTTCAATCTGTGGCACTATTGGTATAAAGCATGCCTCATTAGCTTGTGGGAGGTAGCCAGTCTTCATTAATTCAGTTCTCACATCATTTGCTTTGCACACAGTCATAATTAGCTTCCAAATAACTTAGGTAACTTCAATAGATTTATGACTAAAATTTTATTCTATATTTGCTTTTTTACTCCCTTTTTTCTTATTTTGGTATTCTACAGAAGTTAAAATTTAAAAGGACAAAGCTACTTTGGAGAATGACTTGATATTAATACATGATTAATACATAGTGACTTGGGTATTTTAATAACTTTCTTACCTTAGAAACTCTGATACAGAGGCAAACAACTGACTTTTCAAAAAATCTGTTGAGAAATGTTTTAAACTACAAATTCAAACAAAGAAATATCCAAGCCTCATGCCATTTCAGGATCCTGCATTTATTGCATCTGTCTACATAGACTACATTAATGTCTTTTTGGGGGAAATACTGTTTTCATGTGGGACTTATGCTACGTCAACAAAATCAAGGCCAGGAGTTGATACTGATGTTGTGGTAGATTGAAAGAAAAACATAATCATAGTAGTTTGCAGCTCCTTCCATGCAGAGAAAGAATCTATTTCTCTTTCTCCTGAATCTGGACTTAGCTATGTGACATCTCTGGCCAAAGAACCTTAGCAATCATGAGGCAGAGACATGAAGAATGCTTGCACACTGCAGCGTGCCCTTTCCTTTTGCTTGTGGAACCCTGTGGAGAAGTCTGGGCTAGCCTGCTAGAGAGTAGAGCTGTATGACCCAGTAGTTTTGGTCACCCTAGCCAATTGCCACACTGTGAGTAAAGCCATCTGGAACCAACCAGATCCTAGCCTATCTGCCTGGTGACTGCAGCCACAGGAGTGAACTCAAGTGAAACCATCAGAGGAACTGCCCAGCTGAGCCTAGCCCAAGTTGTCAACACACAGAATCATGAGTGAATAAGCTAATGATATCTCTTTAAACCATTAAGTTTTAGGGTTATTTGTAACATAGCAAAGCCTTTTAATAAGTTGATATTTTTAAAAGCATTAAAATATATCTCAAGACCTCTCCATAATGACCATAATTCTAATAATGACCATAATTTTAGAATCAATTAATCAATGAAAAATTGGTTGATATCACCATGGAAACTGCCCTGTGATACAACTTGAATGAACCCACAACAAAGCAGCTAAAATATATACATTAGATATAGATGAATATTCAACATAATAAATGTAGTAATAAATAGAGAGTAAGTAAACAACCAAATATGGCTGCTACAATTGAGAAATTTACATTGCAAACCTCACTTCTACAGAAAAGACATCAAGAAATCTTACCTAGCTCCATGAGTAAAAAACAAAAGCAAGGAATATATTTGACAATGTGAACTCCACCTATACAATAAAGCTTCGTCTCTTTATCCATAGGTAACTCCCTTAGGCCTTCACAAGAGCTTACTTAGTCTAAATTTATGCATAACTCTAACAAATTGGATCATCTGGTATCCAAGAAAAAAAATCAGATTAAGACATTAAATTAGAAAGAAAATTAGTTACAGACAGGCACACTGACACTTTGTTATAAACAAAGGAATTGATAGAAAGCATTTAAATAACATATCCAATAACTCAGTAAGTAAGGCATCTGAGACCACTGAAAAGTCCTGTCTTCCTCAGTGGTTCCCAATGCATCATACACACAATGCAGTAGTTCATGCTCCCTGTGATGACCTAAGTCTTCAAAAATCTATTAAACTGTTTTGGGTATATGCTGTTTAAAAGTTCCTCACCAAAAAACAAACAAAGAATCCAATCCAAATATAGGCAAAGGACTTGAGTAGACATTTCTCCAAAGAAGATATAAAAATGATCAATAAGCACAGTAAAACATAATCAATATCACTATCATTAGGGAAATACATATCAAAGCACAGTGAGATACCACTTCAAATCCATTAGAATGACTATTATCCAAAAAAGCAGAAAATAAGTGTTGGCAAGGATATAGAGAAACTGTAACCCTTGTATATTGCTCGTAAAATGCTGCAACCACTGTGGAAGACAGAATGACAGTTTCTCAATAAATTAAGCATAGAACGATGCACAATTCCACTTCTGAGTATAGACACAAAATAACTGAAAGCAGGGACTCGAACAGATATTTGAACACCAATCTTTATAGCTATATAATACACAATAGCCAAAATGTGGAAAGAGCCCAATTGTTCATCAGCTATAGTATGGCAAACTTTGAGAACTGGATGCTAAAAGAAATAAGCCAGACACAAAATATCGTACGATGCCACTTATATGAGGTATCTAGAATAGTCAAATTCATAGATAAAGAAAGTAGACTACAAGTCACCAGGGGCTAAGGGAGGCAGGGAATAGGGGTGATTGTTTAATGGATACGGAGTTTCAGTTTAGGATGCTGCAAACTTTCTGGAGATGGATGGTGCTGATGATTGCATAACAATGTGAATGTACTTAATGCCACTGACTTGCACACTCAAAAATGATAAATTATAAATTTTATGTTATGTATATTTAACCAGAATATTAAAAAGGTCAGGAGTCAGTTAGTAGTATGCATAAAAATCACCGGTAATGGAGTACTGCAGACATAATTATTTGGCAGGTTTTCATATAACTTGGATTGGAACTTTCAAGGGCAAAAAAACCCCTAAATGATCCCTGAAGGGTGGGTGGGGAAGAAAGGAAAGCATGCTGGAAGAGGGGAACAGTGAACACAAAGGTAGAAAGGCAGGAATAAACAACCACAGAAACAACAAAAAAATCCTCCTTCCTGAAGTGAATATATGAGGTCTACTGGAGGTGGGGGGGTGGGGGGGATGTTCTCGTAATAAAGAGTCATAAAAGTGAGGAAAGAAATTAGGACATAATATAAATTAAATATTCATCAACCTGTGAAAATTGCCTTGTTGAGGAGGGGAAGGATGTGATTTTTAAGGAAAATAATCCAAGCAGTATAATGCACCTCAAATGGAAGGAGTTTAATCTGCTGTCAGAGACACTTGTTAGATGTTGCTCAGTCATCCTTGCATGAGGAGATAAGAACCCAAACTAGACTTGCAGTGTTAGGAAGGTTAAGAGAAATGAAAAATGTAAAAGGGAAATATCAAAGAAAAATGGAGTTGGAGATTTACTAGAGTTAAAAATAAATACGTTTTATCCCACATCATTGACAGAGGCAAGTCTAAGTATAGAATTAAGAAATGAAGACACTACAATTTTAACCCTACAACACTAGGTAGGAAAAAGATGTAAGTCCAGAATTTAAAGCCAAGACTTTGCTGTTTATAAGAACTGTGTTGCAAAAAGCAAGGAGGTACACTGGGAGCCACAGTATTGCAGTTCTTTAACATCAATATCAGGGCTTCTTTTATCCATCCTTTACAGGTGACAAAACTGAGACTAAAGGAAAACAAATGACTTGTTCAATGTCTTTCGGTCAATAAGTGCAACGGCATGCTTGTTGCTTTAGTAGTGAAAGAATGCAAATGAAATAAATAGCTCTTCAAGATACATTTTTGGAAAAGAATGGAAAATTTTCTCAGCTACACCACCCCAAATCAGTGCAGAAAAAACAGAAGCATGAACCCTAAATAAATTAAATGTATTAATAATGAATCACAATATCCCATAGTATTCCAACAGTGTTCCCCATCCTGAAGCTTTTTAAAGTTCTAAAGTTCAATAACATGGCATAGGAGATGTTGAAAACCAGCCATTGACTAGCTAACAAATCTCTAATTTTTAGCACAGCATACTAAAATAAAATGTGCTTTAGTTTAATGGTGTATTCTAGCACAACATAAGTAAAAACAGAACTGTAACCTTGATTTTACTATCAAATAAGTTATCTGACAGTGTAATATATAATTCTTAATTTCTGAAACTGAGAATGCAATTTTTCTCAATAAATAGTTACAATTTATAGGTTCTGTTGTAATAATATTGACCAATTGCTTCTGAACTACACATTCCTTATGTAATTATTAAACTCATTAATATGCAGAGACATTTCAGAAGTTTGAACCCAGACTGTGAAAACAAAACTATATTAGTTAATATCAGTCTGGTGTATTTTTTGTTTTTGTTTTGTACTTAGATGCACGTTGTTTAAAAAAAATGGGGGGTAATCATGGCGATTTTGAAACTCCATAGATGAAAATAATGTGGATATGTCCAGACCTTACCAACCTCTGGAGAGAGAAGGTGCATTAACAGTAGTGTCCAAAATTCACCGGGTCACTGTCCCTACTGCCTCATGGAGGAACTCCAGTCCCCAGAAGGATCCCCTGCCCAGGCATTTCTGGCCACCTCTGAAACGGAAAAACATAAATGTGCTATGTCAACTGCTCCCAACTTTTCCTTCTGGCACTTGCCTTCCTACATGAAAACTCCTAATCACTGCCATTGCTTCATGTGCCCTGTGAAATGTCTGTGCCCATGTCAAGGTGCCACCTCCCTGTGATCTCCAACGAGCCAGTCTTGGAAGGGTCACAGTTTTGCTGATCGCTGGCTCTGGATGGAAAGAAGTCCCTCTCATATCACATACTTTGATCAGTGCTCTGTCACTGTCCTTGGAGCAGCCTAGCTCCTCTCACAAGTATCATGGCACTTCCTGTAAAACAGCTCCTTCAGCTTTTTCTTCTACCTCGCCCTGTCAAGTTTCAAAAATCCAAATAGGCTATATCTATTCTGTTCCCTCCACTGTTCATGTTTTCCCCCAACTCACCACCACATGCTCCTTCAATTTAAAAAAAAACCTTCCTGCTTTAGCCTAAAACAAAATCTCTTAGGCATATCCATCTATGCTAACAATGTCCTTACAGGTCATGAGCACACTGCCTCAGCAAACAATAAGATGCTTATACTCAATTTGAGATCAACTACTAGCCACTTCAAATAGTTATGGACTGAAATTATTTTTATAATTTAAATGTAACAAAACAAATATTCAAACCATAAATAGAAGCATAATTATATAACATACTGATATGTGCCAGCATCAACAGAGTAAATATTAGTCAGAAATACTTCTTTATCCATTTCTATTAACTGAAAGAAAATGAACAATTTTCTTAACCAATTTCTGAAACCACCTAAAGGAGGGCCACTGGCTATTTCAAAAGCATATTCTAGAAGTGATGAGCTAACATTTTAATAAGCCTTTTTTATTCTCTGAATTTGGAATTTATTCCCTGCATGGTTAGTTGGTCTCATATAAATCCTCTTTTCTTTGGATTTACTTTCAGAATAAATGCTTGCTACTTTGTGTGAGACTCCTAAAGCTTTGGGATGTGCTTTAGGGATAAAATACAAGAAAGTCATTTCCCTTATATCCTTTTTAAAAGAACAAGGAAATTTGTTTAAAATAGAAAGAGGTATTTTACTATGAGGCAAATTATGAAATTATTAAAGTGAGTTGCAGTGTAAATATGCATATATGCATGTATACAAACAACTAAATAAAAGCCTAAAATATCAACTTCTCAGGAAATGTTCGCATTATACACACACACATAATACATACATACACAAATTCACCAGGGTTAAGAGAAGTGTGATATATATATATATACACACTTCAACAGTATAGTTTACATATAATTCCAAAATTTAAGATAGTCACTTATTTTTCTCAATTGGGTTAATGACTTAAGTTTAATAAATTCAAATATGCATCATTTTTCACTGATTGGGTCCATTAAGGTATCTAAATATATATTTGCTACAAAGGTTTGAAAATCTATCCTCCAAATGAAATGGTTCCAAAAGAAAGTACCTGCAAAATAAATAATTATTCTAAGGAAAAATCAGAGAGGGTTATTTTTAAAGAAAAGAATTAATAAGATTCAAGATATTCATCATATAACAAAAGCAGACTGGGCCTATTTTATTTGAGATGTTTCAAGGACCTGGAAAAAAATTATATGGTTTCTCAAGTCCAAAATTCTAGAACTAAAAGAAAATGGAGCTTGTGGTCATGCACTCATCAAAACTGACTAAAAATTATATATTTAAAAATAAAACAACAGTATTTCAAAGGAACCATTTATTAGGGAGTTTGTTATTAGAGGCAGAAGTTGATACACTGTTTCAGGCATCATAACAGACATCAGATAAGACAAAGGTGATTAAAAATATTAAAAATTAAAGAAATTTTAAATGTGCTTTAAAAATACTGATTCTCCTGATAATCCTAAACCAAAAGTAAACAAACAAACAAAAAATTTAGGGAAAGTGACAGAGATGTCCCACCTGTCCAGTCCTAGGAAAGAAACAATACATTGTGGGGCTGCACCAGGGCAGCAGTTGATAAATAGACCTAAGTTCCTCTATCATCAAAAACATCTAAAATAGGACACAAATAATTATTCCTATTCCACATGGAAGAACTAACTAAGGTATGTCTAACAAACAAAAATTAAAAGTATGCCTCGTGAGAAAACGCCAAAAGATAACATGTTTTCCTAATATACAGCAAAACATCTTGAATAATCCTTTTACCATCATTTCCCCCATCCATATTCTTTCGCTTCCAACCCTCAAACACACCCAAAACCTTCCAGAAGGCATTCTCTCCACCTCGGTCCTCCCCCCTTCACGCCCTCCATCCTCACGTCATACCACACCACCTCCTTCGCAGACATGACCATGAGGATCTCTGCCAGAACCCACTGGGCCAAAACTACAGAGGAAAGTGGCACATCTCCTTTCCTCCATTGTCTTCCCATCCCTTGCGGCCCACGGAGGGAGGCATACGGAGAAACCTAAGAGGTACAGTTGTTCTCTTCCTCTGATTGCCTTCCTTGTGAGAAGGTCTCATGAAGAACTTGTGTGGATTAAATTTCTCATCTCAGAATCAGACTTCTGAATTATAAGTGTTCAAAAGGAACCACCAACATTTGGTGGCAGGGAGGCCTTCTCTCCTCCATTTCTATATACAAGTATGCTTGATGATGTTGAAATCAGGGTAGGAGGGAAAGATCTTTCTTTTGATCCTTAGAATTAATGTGCATGTGCTTGCTTTAATGAAGCTGATTCAAAGTCAGACGAGCAACTAGCACCTATGACAGGTACTAGAACCTTACCTACTTTTATAGGGTAGGGTGTAGGGGAAGGTATAGCACAGAAAAGCCTAATGTGTTGCATACCTGAAAGGAAGAAAAGCTTCTACTAAAGTGGGACGGAATTCGGAAACGGGCTATTGGAGGGCAGGCAACAATCTCTGCAGGATTCACAGCCCTGTCTGGAAACGCATGTTACCTGGAATCTCTCTAGAAAAAACGACGTTTCCTGTTATAGTCAACTGGAAATGCATAGAAACTCTATTTGAATGACTTATAAAGATTTGTTGTGGCTATTTTTAAACACATTTTTGCTATAGACTTGTTTATAAAAGAATTTACTAATTAAAATATCACCAAATTTACACACACACAAATTTTAATCAAGTCTTAATCTCCATAAGCCTGAAACTTGGGGGTAGGGGTGGCAGGAGATATACGGACCCAGGTGAAGGTAAATTAAAATAACAAATTGGGGTTAAGAGACAAATTGCTGCCATGTGACCCACCCCTGAATTTCACAGTGACCAAATTGAACACATATGTACCCTTCTGAATTTTTCACTGAGCAGATGATATTCTTTCAAATCATCACTACACTTGCTTTTCTTTTTCTTATATGAAAAGCTCAACTATTTGTTGGTCATGTAAAAAGCATAGTCCTTCATATATAGAATATTCCAATAAACCCTAAATGATGTTTCTAAATATAATAATTCTTTATTATTTCACCTCAGTGAGGCCAATCTAAATATTTCTTCTAGTACAGTGGTTGTTAGTATGGGGTGATTTTGCCCCATATGGAACATTTGGACATGTCTGAGAACATTTCTATTTGTTAAACTTGGAGAATTTTACTAGCATGTACTGGGTAAAGGCCAGAGATGCTTATAAACATCATGCAATGCACAGGGACAGCCCCTTACAATAAAGGAGATCCAGCCTAAAATGTCAACAGTATTGAGTTTGAGAAACCCTCCCCTAGAAGAATGAAGAATGTACACTAATTTGTGAGTATTCTTTCCTTTTTACTTCCCTACTTTCCCATCTGCTACTCCAAATCCACTCAGTAGTCTTCATTTGGAATATTATAATCTATGATTTAACATGGTTAGTTTGTACTATTTCAGCTTGCATGGTCATTTTTATGGCCCCATGCTACCATGTAAAGGGAGCACTGCTGGTTTTCATATTTCTGATCATCTATTTCAGGCCGGATAAGTGTCTGGGTGGATCTGTGCAAAGAGCATCTGCAGAAATCATGAGCTACCAAGAGGCCAGACACAACTTCCCAGGAAACTCATACTCAAGGAACAATAAAATTCTTTTTAAAATATTGAGTTGGGGTAGAAGTTAACCAAAACCAAAAGTCTTTATTAAGATTAGTTTTTTTAATAGACTTATTTTTTAGAGTGGTTTTAGATTCACAACAAAATTGAGAGGAAGGTATTGAGATTTCCCATATACTCCCCATATGTCCCCCCAAATGAATACCCCTGCCATTAGCAGCACCCCCCACCCGAGGGGTGCAACTGTTACAAGTGATGAACCTAAACTGACACATCATTTTCACCCAGAGTCCACAGTTTACATTAGGATTCACTCTTGGTGTTGGCACATGCTATGCACTTGGACTATATTTTAATGACATGTATCCACCACTGTAGATTCATATAGAGTATTTTCAATGCCCTTAAAATCCTTTGTGCATCCATCTCCACCCAACTCCTGGTCTTTTTACTGTCTCCATAGTTTTGCCTTTTCCAAAATGTTATATGCTATGTAACATTTTCGGTTGGCTTCTTTCACTTAGTAATACGCATTTAAGTTTCCTTCTTGTTTTTTCATTGCTAATAGCTCATTTCTTTTTAAAACTGAATAATATTCCATTTTCTGGATGTACCAGTTTATTCACCTACTGAAGGACTTCTTGGTTGTGTTGCTTCAAAGTTTTGACAATTATGAATATTAACATGTTTTTTAAGAGCAAAATATTAATACAAAGTCTCTGGGGAAAACAGTCATTAGAAGTATAAGAGAAAGAAATATTTACTCATAATTTGGTCAAAATATTTCTCAAATACTACTGTACTGGTCTTCTTTTCTGTCTCCCAATCTAAGCCATAATATATAGAAACCATATAATACTTGTTTTTTGTATTCCTAGTACCTAATATGGTACATAGCACATAGAAGATCCTAAGTAACTATTTGATGAATAGATGAGTTGAGCTTGTTTCCTCAACTGAAAATAATTAGATCTAATGAATGATATTTTAAAAATGCATTAAGGGATTTAGAACTGGTAATACTTTTGCTAGAAAACTAAAAGACAAAGTTACTCATCTCCTTCCTATTTTAACTTGGAATACTCTCTCTGCCCCATAAATAAATGAAGTCCACAGAAAAATTTCACATGCAAAGTTAATTTTATAACATGACAGGCATAAAAGCAGGACAGGTTAGGATACACACTGAGGTAAGCCAACTCCTGCAAAATGCTAGAGAAAGAAAAGAATATTTTATTAAGTAACTTCTTATTTATTGCCAGGTACTGTGCTGAGAAAAAAAACCAAAAAAAATGAGTAAGATATTATCTCCATTCTGAGCAAACCAAGATACAGCCCAAGAATGCTATAAGCAGTTTTTCTCAGAGAGGGTGGGTTGAAGGAAGCAGAACTACCTAAGGGGCTTCAACGCACTCTAGACCCCTCCTCTTCACCCCACCCCAAGTTCTGCCTCCTTAGAGTGACTGCCACACTAAGCTGCTCACTGAGGGGCTTAGGCCATATTCCTGAGGAACCAAGAAGGTCAGTTGGTTAAAAAGCTGAGACTCATTACCAGATTGAGTTGGAGAAAAGAACAAGATCAGTAATGACCAACTTTTTTGTCCTTCATTTAAAAAGACGGCATTGAGGTAAAACAATACTTCTCAGGGCACTACAAATTTGTACCTTAAATGTAAACAGATTTCAAAGACTTATGACTGTGGTGTTTTGTAAAATATTGTTAAAAATAAAGTGGCTCTTAAACTTGGGTCAGTATCAGAATCACTAGGGGAACTTGATGTTAATAAAAGTACAGAGCCCCAGGTCTTGTCCTACCTGTCAAAGTAAAAATGCACTGGACATTTGTTAAAAACAGCAACACAATTTTATTTGGGCTACTGCGGTAGGGGAGAGAGATGTCAGTACAGGACTAAGCTCAGCTCTGCTAAAGCAAAAGGGGGGAGGGTTTCTGAGCACTAGAATGACCCAGTAGGAAGTACTGAAAGATGTTAGGCAGAAAATCGGTCAATGTGATTAGAGCATCTGTGTTTGCTGTCTATTATTGAAGGTAGGCTCCTACCCTTCCACAGAAACTGAGATATAAGGACACTATCAGCCTTGATTATATTTCAAAGGGATGTCTCCCAGGTCTTTGGGAAAGACATTATGGGTTACAAAACTGGCTAGAAGCTGAGAGAAATTTTACATCTCAAAGGGGTAGAGAAATAACTCACAATTGCAAGTTTGCTGAAGTAAATGCTGTAAAAAAAAAAAAGAAGAGAGAGAGAGAGAGAAAGAGAGACACAGAGAGAAATAAATTTGGGGGGGGGGTCTACAGTCAAGAAGCCTGTTTAAAGTTTAATCAGGCTAAAGGGAAACATTAATGCCATCTTGATTATACTTCAATGAGTTTTATTAGTTTTCCAGGTAAAAATCTAATAGGTACTCAGATTTCAAAACACTGCTTTGAAATATTGAGAAAAACTCTCAAAATTGCCCCAAATTACATTAATATTAGCAAAGTAACATAATCATATATTATCAACTTGACTTTCACTCACCTTGTGTTCATGAATCCCTTTATTCACTGTTTTTGACAAGAAAATAAGTGCAACTTTTATGAAAGATTTTTAAAAAAATAAAACTCAAATGTAGGGTTTCCAGATAAAATATAGGGCACATGGCACTGATAGAGTGGGCAGAAAGGTGGACATGAGCAGGAGGAGGAAGAACTAGGGCTCCCCCACCCCCACCCCACAGGTAACCCAGTGGTGTCATCAGCATCCTGTTACAGACCCACTGAAGCGAGGAGCCAGAACAGAGACTTGGACTAGTGCCAACAGACCAGGATGAGGGGGACATGCTGACAAGGAGAAAACCAGGAAAGGAGGAGGATAACCCATCTACAGGATAGAAAGCCAGGGGCTCAGAGATGTTGGGCTGCTACCCACCCTCGCATCAGGCCGCTCCAAGCTTGGAGTGTACTTGCTTTGCTAATAAACTTTGCTGTCTGTTGTTTGCTTGATTCTTGTCGCTTTACTGAATTCTTTCCTTCAAGAAGACAAGAGCCAAGGAAAACCATCGTTCCTGCTGACAGCACATTCTTGTTTTCTAAAATTCAAATTTAACGGGGCATCACGTATGTTTATTGCTGAATCTGGCCACCCTACGATGGACATGGCTGTGCTCCTCCTAACAGTACACAGCAAGCTCCTGTTTAAAAATCTTAAAGCTATTGCCTCAGTATTTTCATGGCGAAGATTTTTTTTAAATGAGTCAAGACAGCCAGGAGTCTTTAGCCTCTAAGTACAGCAACCTCTTAAGAATTGTCATTTCCTGAACATCTATTCTCCACAATTCAGCTGGTTTCACAATGCAGTCCCTTGATGTGCCTGCCTGTGGCCTGGTCTCTCTCAGCCATTGTGTGTGAGGCACACCTGCTGCCTGGGGCACCTTGAGTTGTGGAAGCCACTTATTCTCTTTCAAATGTGAGGAGCACAGCAGGTCAAAATATAACCATTTTTTTCAACCAGGTTCAAAGAACATGAGCAATCTACAAAGGACATAATCAAATACTTTCCGAATTACAAAGCCCTAGGTTCCAGACCCCACCAGATTTTGGTTTTGTGAATATTTTATCAACCGTTTGAACAATACAGAGCTGCTAACCTGTTTGGCTTAGTTATCAAAGGAATCTGTTGTTATCCTGTAATGACAAAAGCGGGTCTACATGACAAGTTAACAGCACAGCCATTTCATTCAATTTTATCTTTAAAAAAAAATGCCAGGTAATTAATTTCACAGCAGTATTGTTGGCAAAGTAATACTACAGATAAATGAAACATTCATTAATAACTGAACGGGGAAAACTGTAGTTAAATAATGTTGAGCTAATGTAATCATTAACAGAAGAAGATAGAGCAGAATGACTGTGAGTTGTTGGAAAGGGGAAGTTATCACAGGGTGTTACAGCTCCAAAGGGCTAAAATATGAAAGAAAACGGGAGGTCAAGAACAAGAGGTAAAAGCATTATTTACAATACCTGCATTTTCATATATTTATGGGCTAAACAAATCATTATTGTGTTCAAAGCCCAACACGAACTCCCTGTTAAAAGACGCTTTAAAAGAAGTCTTTGATTTGTGTGAAGACACAAATAAGTAAGAGAGCACACCAACATATTACCAACAGCCCATCAAAGCACATGAAATACCCAATTAAGCCAGTGATAACTATTCATCAAAGCAAGCACTTAATTTCCACTTCAGAGCCTGTGCTTTGTCCATTTAACTGTCCTTTAAATGCTGCTGACAATGACTCTACTCTCCAGTTACAGTGTGGCTATTGTTTTTTACTCCACACACAACCTTCTAAAAACTTTGTTCAAAAAAATGGTATGAGTTCAAAGGGATCCTTAAATAAATAAAACCTTTCATCTACAAAATATCGGCAATTTCTTTAATGCAGAACACTGACAAAACAAAAGGCAAAGGAAATAATTTCCTTTCCCTCAAATGGATGTATATCTCAGCTTCAATATCTAGGTTACCCAGGCATTCTGAGCAAAATCATAGAGTGCAGAGACTAACCTCACACAACAGATAATTTCTCAGCCGTTACGCCTGCATGTTGTTAAAATGATGCATGTTTATATTGCTTTGACCTGAAGATCGCTAAATAACATCAAGTCTTTCCTACTGATAACTAAGTATCTTTGAGGATAAATAATAATTAAACTTCTAATTTTTGTAATAGGGATACCCAGATACTGAACTTGCTACTAAACTGCTGTGGGTAAAAACCAAAAATAGAAAATAAAAGTTTCCAGTTTTGTTAACCTGTTCTAAGCAGCAGACTGCATTATATCCTTGGAAATTATTTATAATAAGTTCTTAAAAAGGAAAAGGAAATAGTGTTGCAGAAAAAGGATTAGGGCAAGGATATATTCACAAACAAAAATCTCCATTGCAAAAGATTTTTGTGGCACCTATGGTGACATTAGAACATCAACAATCTGTTATTAACTGGTCCATAATTTCTAGTGCAATTCAGGAATAATTGCTAATGTACTTCTTAACTTGCAATTTCGGAGCCATAAACCTTAAAATTCACTCTGGAAACATCGGGTCTCTTTATTTTAAAATTTGAGAAAGGAAATGCCTAATGTTTTTTCTGTATGTTCTTGCTCAAAGACAAACAGCTTTCTGAATCTATAAGAGGAAGGTTATGATTTGGTCTCTTACACAAAGAACCTGGCGGGGGTGGGGGGAAGAAACACAAAAAAAAGAGGCAAATAGAGATGAGTACTTGGCTTCCACTTATAAATGAATGTACAAAAAAATCATGATTTTCTGATTGAAATATTTTAATCACCCTCCATTCTTTGGTAACAAGAACAATATATTGGTTTAAATCAAATATAGCCCAGTTATTTGGCTTTAAAGTGAGACAAATCATCTCACTTTTAAGCCAAACCATAATTCATGAAGAAATATTTTAGGTGGATAGCATAATGCTAATCCTAGAAAATACTTTATTACGGATAGTTTGTTAGGTTTCTTTTAAAGAACTCTAACAATATACTTATTGCACATTCTTTTTCCCCCTGTTTAATCTGAAGTCCTTTTCACAAATCTGAAGCAATTCTAGCTATGATTATGCCATTTCATACATAAGCCTGGAAAAATCATACTGATTAAATCTAAAATAAACTTATAAGATAAAATACTAAAAGTAAAATGTTTTGCAAATGACCTATCAATTACCAGTCCAATCAGCCATCTTTAATCTAATGGATTGACTTAAGAGAGCTGCTACATCATTGGGCTCAACACAATTACAAACTAGTTACCTCCCTGGAGATTCAAGGCTCTTTCTACTGTGGGCTCCAATAACATCTAGATTGGCTGATGGCTGAGAGTACTGTGGAATGACCTTCCTACTTCCTATCCTCATGCTACAGCTGCATACTTAGGCACGTGCCATCAAAGGCAGCTCGTATTTAACAAACAATCTGAGACACTGTTCTATAAACACACACACACACACACACACACACACAGGCCCATGTGATTGTCACTGTAAAAGATTCAGATATACTTCCGATCTCTCCTGCTATGAGGTTTTTACATCAGAATGACTAATTTGGGGTTTTATGACCAGGTATCTTTAGTTAGCTACAAGCCCCCAGAAGGCCAAGGTCTCCCTACTGAGTCTGGCCCCACCTCACTGTCCCATATGAGCACAGATCTAGCTCAAAACAGTCTCCCTGGCAGGTTTGTTTCTAACTATTGGGTTGTCAGAAAAGTCATGACATATTTTTTCTATGTTTTTTTGTTTGGTTTTTTTTTTAAAGATTTTTATTGGGAAATTGGGGAGAGGGGAACAGACAAGTTGCTGTCATTTTTGTTCTTCAATCTAGTTGTGGAGGATGTTGCTTCACTGGTCCAAGTTGGCACCATCATTGCGCTCTTCCCGGGCGAGGCACATCAGTCTCCGGCTTCTGGCTGGCCGCTCACTGCAGCTGCTGGCTTCTCACGCTGGCTGCTGGCTACACACGGTAGCCCATGGCAACCCACTGCCACAGGGGCTGCAGCCTACGCCGTCCCCAGTGACTCATGGCAGCCCAGCTCCAGGTTGACCTGGTGTTCAGCATCTTAGTTGTAGAGGGCAGTGTCACTGGCCCTCATATGTGGGATTCGAACCGGGGCCCTCTGGCATCCCAAGCGAGTTCTTAACCATCACACCACTCAGCCGGCCCCTTTTTCTGTTTTTCGTTGCAAAAATCTGTCATGACTTTTCCGACAACCCAATAGATATTACCTATAGAAAGGTTCATCAACATGGCCATTGTCTTCTAAGAGATGAAGAAAAATACCTCTAACTTTCTGTATTTTATCATTTTGACAGTGTAACAATCTTTGAAAATATTTAGTTTCTAATCAATTGTTTTGAAAAAAATGTTTTATCTCTAAATATTGTTCATTTTGGGTCATTTATTTACTTTGTTTCATCAAGGATGAATAATGTCACTACTTATCAAAGATTACTCAAATTATTCTGTTTCTAAAATTATATAATAAGCTTCTTTACTCCAGTTACATACAATTTCAGATTATCAGTGACCTCTTCAAATTAATGTATGAATAGAAAATCTATTACATATGTTAGTGATTCTAAAACGTAGCTTTTGCTATAAACACATGAACATAAACACTAAACTTCAATACCATCCCTTTGAATTATTTTAGGTAATTGCAACTGGATCATAGGCTAGGTACTGATTTCCACAAAATTAGCTTACAGAAGATGATAAATTTATTGAAAGCTTTCATTTGATTAGTATAATTTATAAAAACAAATTTTCCATTCCATCAAATTTAGCTTTGAGGTGTATTCTATAACAAATCAATGAAATAAATTTTGAGCGACTACTGAATTCAATAGGCCAAGATCCTAACTTAGTGTATTTGTTTCCCAGGATAATATGCTGTCCATTAGGCTACAAATGCTTTTAAAAGTTAGATATAATTTTATGAAACAGGGAAAGGGCTAATGAATATTTTTTAGGGATTTGGGATATTTTTTTAACTTGCCAGGGAAATAGACAACTGGTTTTTATGGCAGGGTCCAGATAAAAAGATAAAATTAAGAGAACATTTCACATTTCCCCACCTGTCCAGAGTTCTGTATAATTTACCTACACATGGCTCAACTGTAAAATCATGCTACCCCTGTAAAGGCTTAATGAAAAGTAGAGTTTTGGGGCTGGTCGAGTGGCGTGTTGGTTAAAAGTTGGCTTGGGAATGCCAGCTTTGAGCAGCAGGGCTGCTGGTTCGGATCCCACATGGCCAGTGACACTGCACCCTCTACAGTTAAGATGGTGAACAGCTCGAACTGAAACAACAGCTGCCGTGAGTCGCCAGTGACGGCGTAGGCTGCAGTGGGGCTGGCCAGCAGCAGGCGTGAGCTTTTGTGAGCTGCCGTGAGCCGCAGTGAGCGGCCATCCAATGGCTGGCGAGGGACTGCCTCACCCGGGAAGAGCACAATGATCACAATTCCAACATGGGCCAGGGAAGCAACGTCCTCCACAACCAGACTGAAGAACAGAAGGACAGCAACTTGTCTGTTCCCCACCCCCAATTCCCCAATAAAATCTTAAAAAAAAAAAACAGTAGAGTTTTATTTGGTTTTAATGGTCTAAAAATAATTTGGCCTGATGAGCATACTGAATATTTTTCCAGAATTATATGCTGTGTTTACAAACAAATTATATATGCACACACAGGACCATGTTTTTGTTTTTGTTTTTTTTTAACTTCTCTATCCCCAATACCTACAATATTTATTATATATCAAGTTACTCAAGGAATGTAAACTGAATTAACATTAGACACCTATCAGGAAGTAGGAGGAAGGAAAAGAATGAGAGAAAAAGAGACATAGACACAGATTATGTGTACTGGTGCACCCAGTGGTTAAAATATGCATACAGAAATGGATTCTTATGTACAAGAAGTGAAATAATTTTCTCAAGTTTCAAAAAAGCCAAAAATGCAAATTTTTTCAAACATTCACATGGAAAGCCTGTTTTAGAGAATAAACATAGCCTCATCATGCTCAGAAAGGAAGGTATAATGAGAGGAGGACAGAGCCCAGGGTGCTGATTTACTGGTCTCTTAGGTGTATTTCCTTGCTGATTTATTGAGGTGCCATGCAAATGCCTTTGGAAGAAGACTGTTCCCTTTTTCAGGAAATAGTTGCTGCTCTGACACTCAGCCATGGAGCAAAAAGAGAAAAATAAAATATAGAAATTACAAGGATAAAAAGTAATTTTTAAGTAAAATACGTATATTTCTTCATGCCCCATTAGATTTTTTGTAATCATTAATATTTGAACAACAGAAGGTTATAGAAAATTATACTCTAAATCTTCACTGCCAAAAATAGTGCCTCTCAGTGTTTGTAATGTCATTATGTTCTGACATTACTCCAAATAAATTTTAGGTGACAAAACCCTGCAAAACAGACCTAATAAAAGAGTAGAGAAAAATGTCAAGGGGTAAAATTGAGCTACATTTTTGTTGTCGTTAAGAAAAAAATAGAGATTTTCTTCTGAATAAGAAGTGGTCCATGATTCAAAACATAAAATCTGTAAAACTTATACTGCCTTGAACAAACAGGAATGGCCAATGCTAGGACTGTGTGAAGTTCTGAGAAGGTGGGAGCTCTTCTCCCTACTCTTGAAGCTAATGCAGCTACTAACTGCAATCTCCACTGGAGCAGCTGCTGCCTTCCTCCTCCACCACCTAACAATTGCCCTTAACAGATTCCAGCCGCCAGAGAGACACCTAGCAGACACGACCTACCTTGTGAAACAGAACTGCCAGAGGCAAAGATGACTACCGAACCAAAAAATAGACATAAGATTGCAAGTCAGCATGACAAAAGACTTTCTAAAAATAAACAACATGATTCTCAAATTAAAAATTCAGTAAATGAATTTAAGAAGAGGATGGACACTTTTAAAAATCTCTTAGGCCACTAAATCAGGTCCCAAAAGGACAAATATCTAAAAATAAATACCTGCAGGGAAAAGATAAGGGACTTGAAGTGCAGATCACAAAGGATAGGTGTTGGAGGGGTGGGGGTGAATAAAATGCGATAATGACACAGATAATAGATAAAATTTCTCTGAGCGCAGAAAATCTTGAGGCCACTAATCAAAAGGGCTCACCAAATTCCAGAAATGTTTGACACACACTTAAGCACATGCTAACACTTTACCAATTTTTTTAATGAATTATTCAAATTTTCAAGAATTTAGAAAGAAAAGCTTACAACCTCCTAGCCGGATAGTATATGACACCTTATAATACAAAGTAAATCATACCCAGGTCAAAACAGATACTTCAAGGTAGGAGAAGATGAAAAGCAGAGGAAACAATAGTAAGACAAGAAAAAAAAATCTATAGTAATATAAACAACATAATAACAATTAAATTGAAAGACTACAAATGACTGGAATACTATGCATCTCATTAAAATTTAGGTGTTAGGGGCCGGCCGAGTGGCGCGATGGTTAAGAACTGGCTTGGGATGCCAGAGGGCCCCGGTTCGGATCCCACATATGAGGGCCAATGACACTGCCCTCCACAGCTGAGATGCTGAACAACAGCTCAACCTGGAGCTGGGCTGCCGTGAGTCGCTGGCGACGGCGTAGGCTGCAGCCCCTGTGGCAGTGGGTTGCCATGGGCTACCGTGAGCGGCCAGCAGCCGCAGTGAGCGGCCGTCCAGAAGCCGGCGACTGATCTGCCTCGCCCGGGAAGAGCGCAATGATGGTGCCAACTTGGGCCAGTGAAGCAACGTCCTCCACAACTAGACTGAAGAACAAAAGGACAGCAACTTGTCTGTTCCCCTTCCCCCAATTCCCCAGCACTGTTCCCATCCCCCCAACTCCCCAATTAAAAATCTAAAAAAAACTTAGGAGTTAGGTCTCATACATGCAGTATTTCATATATCCCTTTTTAAAATACATGGCCTGGTAGTCCTGGATTTATACCAGATTCATGGACTTATAATACTAGTATAATCTAATCCTTCATCCAGCATTCAAATCTGTACACTCTGAACCATTGGCCTTTGGAGAATCCGAAGGTACTGATTCCACACAAACCTCAACTTCTCTATATTCTCTGAGTCTTAGATTAAATGCATCTCTTCCATGATCTGAACTTGAGAAATTACTGTTATACACATTATATTATTATTGACCATTTGGAACATACGTTGGCCCTAGACTTATCTCTCCTTTTTAATGACAAGGAAAAAAAGGAACAAATAAAAATATTTGATAACATAAAATAAAAAGATAAGCATGTCACAGGAAGCAGAAGTATGTGTCCTCCTTATATCTTCAATTTTTTAAAAATGTAAATGACTATAAAAAGAGAGATCAAAGATGAACTGATTAGAAAACAGTCTAAACTGAAAGGCTATCTATGAGAAGTAGTGGAGCTGAATGTGATAAAGATCTAAAAGACATAAAACCATGGTCACTGAATTTAAACTGAAGGTCTTAGAAGCACAGGAGGTTAAAAATCAACACAGCAGAAAATCTTACTGGAAAAAACTTTAGAATTTTACCTGTAATGCAGATAGAATAATTAAGAGATAAAAATCATAAGAGAAAATAGTAGATAAGCACGAAAGTGATTCACCATTACATATACTAGAGAGGGAAAAGGAACAAATGGAATCAAAATAGTACAAAAAGTTATATAAGAAAACTTTCTAAACCTTAGAAAATACATATGAGCTTATATTTTAAAAGGTAAAGCAAAAATAATGAAAATAGGCCAACATCTGGATATATCTTAGTAAATTTTCTTTCTTGTTTTTTTTTCTTTATTTTGGTTAATGGAATTTTTTTTTTAATTAACCTTTGTTGCAGTGACAATTGTTAGTAAAGTTACACAGATTTCAGTGTACAATTCTGTAATACATCATCTATATATCACATTGTGTGTTCACCACCCAGAGTCAGTTCTCCTCCCATCACTATGTATTTGACCCCCTTTGCCATCATCTACCAACCCCTTTACCCCTACCCTCTGGTAACCACTAAACTAGTGTCTGTGTCTATGAGTTTTTGTTTCATTTGTTTGTCTTGTTCTTTTGTTGTTTTCAGTTTTACATACCACATATCAGTGAAATCATATGGCTCTCAACTTTTTCTGTCTGACTTATTTCGCTTAGCATAATAATCTCAAGATCCATCCATGTTGTCACAAATGGCACTATTTCATCTTTTCTTATTGCAGAATAGTAAAATTTCAATTTTAAGAATAAATATTGATTCATGTATACTCAATGAGGAAAGAACAGATTTCATGTGAATAAAAGAAAAATCAAGCCATCTTCATTAAAGAGTAAAACACAATGGAACAATGTGTATAGAATTTTGAGTGAAAAAAGCTGAACACAAGAGGTCTGTACTTAGTCCTGCTTGTGTTCATATATGAAGTCAACAGAAATGTATTCTTCAGTCATATTGTGGACTCAGGAAATATATCACCACATACACCAAAATCAATTTCCAATATATTAAAAAGTAAAATGTGCAACAATTAAACAAAAAAGCTAGAGAAGAAAATGTCAATTACTATTATTTTGATCTCCTGATAAGGAAAACTTTTTAAGCATAAACACAAAGGCAGAAAACATAATGAAAGAAGTTGACAGATTTTGCTTGCAAAAATTAACTTGTACATAATAAAAATCAAAAGCCAAAAGCAAACAAACTTAAAAAATTAAGCCCATATATAAGAAAACTAGGGGGCTATTATCCTTAATATATCAGGATATTTCACACAACAGTATGAAAAAGAATAACTCAATTAAAAAAAAGGTAAAAATTATGATCATGTAAATTACTAAAAGAAAATTAAAAATGCATTAAACAAGAAAGCTAAAATGATCAACCATGCTTTTAAGCAAAACAATATGAATTGAGACTAACGGCAATTATTTTTCTATTGTTGACTAGCGTACTGGGAAATGGACACTTGCATATATTATTTTGTGCAATATAACTTGACACAACTTTCCTGGAGAGCTTTTTGACAGCACAGACCACTACCTTTAAAATATGGGCATACTTTCGCAGAACAATTCTATTTTCAGAAAATCACCCAGCATTGCATATAGTGGCCCAAAGTGTGATCACTAGAGAAGACCAATATTACTTGGCTGCTTGAACAGATCACCAGGCTTCTAGAAAACAGAATACCAGGCAGCCACTAAAAATGTTGTAGAAGAAAACTTAAACCGATGAGGATTTTCAATAAATACTTAGTAAATTAATGAATAAATGAACTGCTTCAGTGAAAACCAATAGAATACAGTATATGTTACTAATTTCATTTAAATTGTCAATATACATGTAGAATATACATTGAAAAAGTAACTGAAAAATCTGTGCCAAAATATTGATCGTGACTATCTTTGAGTGATAAGAGTTATTGGTGATTTTTGTGGTCTTTAACATACTTCCATGAAATTTCCAGCATTATTATTATAAGTATGCATTAATTGATACAATAGAAAAAAGTACAAAGATTTTATGTAAAGCACTGAAAACAGAGTAAGAAATCAATAAATGCAGCTATTTTAAAGTATTAACTATAATATTAAAATAATCATTTCTCTCTTTAATGAAAAGCATCAAATCTAAAGACAAAGACAGCTAATATTACAATAAATATTCACTGAGCACTGACTTTTTTATATTAACCTTATAAGATCATTTTAGAGTCCTTTCACTCTTATATAGAATTATTACATTATATATGAGAATTGTTAGTGCCCAGTATTTGAAACCACCATTCTGAGTTTCTCAAGGGCTTGCATGCTAGCTCATTTATTGGGATGTTTCCAGGGCACAGTACAGTACTTCTGGTTCATAACACATAGGGTTTATTAATAAATGTTATTTTAACAGAACTGATCTGCTGAACTAAATTTATCACAGCCATATGATGGCACAAGAATCGATTTTTACATAAATCATCACCCTAAACCAAAATAAATGACACTTTCATCAAAAGAATTTTTTGAAGCTATCAACCAGAAATTAGGAAGGACAGGGTGAAGAGAACTTCCCTGCTTTCTATGAATAGTCGAACACCATTAAAACTCATTCTTTCTGTGTGCTACAACCATTCCTTCCCTAAATAAAAATTATTTTCTAAGGGTAGGCCTCCATTCCATGCATGTGTATTATGCAGGTTGAAACCCAACTTCCTAGGCAGAACTGGTATAAAAATAATTAGTTTTACAGAGCAAAGAAGATCTAGCACTAAAATTATATGATGGCAATGATAGAAATCAGAGTGATCACAAAGGCAAGCATACATCAGACACAACATAAAATCAGCCACCACCTTGACAGATTCATCTAAACCTCACAGACAAAACAAATGAAAAGGAAGTAAGAAAAAATTATACAGGGAAACTGAATATCCATCAGAAAAAAATATCTGGAAATAGGTACATGTTGTTAAAATAAGCAGATAATGGTCTTTCAGTAGCACAAAAACATTCCTTATCTTCCTAATTCGTGAGCTCCTATTACATCAAAACTGATAAAATCGGTGTTCTCCCATCCAAGGTTGGAGTCTGTACATACTGTACAGTTAAGCCTGGAATGGCAGGAACGAGAGGAATGTCAGACAGAATGAATGTGTCTGTCAAGAAAGAAAGAAAAATCCCAGTTTCTCTCCGTCTCTTGAGCTTTAAAGTAAATGGATTCCTTCATTCATCTGTGCTTGAGACATCATTATTGTACATACTGCATTTTCCTCTAATGTGTATTCACAGGTAAACAGATTACTTACTATACAACCTCTAACCTGAACTGATGACATACAAATACAAAATATTTAAAACAATCAAAATGTCAATTTAACACAGAAAAAAACCTGAGAGTTACTAGTTGGGAGGGGGTGGGGATGAAGGAGAAGGGGAAGGGACGAGACAATACAAACTGGTAACTACAATATGGCCTCAGGGATAGAAAAGAGTCTGGGGAATATAATCAATAATGTTGTAAATATTTTTTAGGGGGCCAAATGGACTCATGTCTTGTTAGGGAGACCACTTCATAGTCGGTGTAGAGGCCTGACCACTGCACTGTATTTCTCAAGCTGATGTTGAATAATAATGTATGTCAACTATAATTATATATACATATAGTCACGGGACGTGGAGTAGAGCGTGGGAATGGAGTCAATGGAATTGTAATAGATAAGTATGGTATCGGGGGTGGGAGGGCAGTGGATGGGGGATGGGGTTGTTACTTTGTGAGGGGTGTGAAGGATAATTATTGCATTGTTCTGTTCACCTTAAATTAATAATAAAAAATAAAAAGAAATAAAGCCATGGTTATTTGCAAAAAAAAAAAAGTCAATTTATGTGGAAACGTCATACAAAAATCAAATATACAGAGGGTGCCAAAAAATGTATACACGTTTTAAGAGAGGAAAAAACTGTATTAAAATTGTAATACTCAATATATACCGATAACAAAAGATGAATGAAAAGTCATGTGTATACATTTTTTTTGGCATCCCCAGTATTTACACTCATTTCTCTATTGTACAAATTGTGATCCTTCTATGAAACTACAAACTTTAAGAAAGCATATTTTAAAATATATCCAAGATACTTTAAAAGAGCTTTGTTTTATTTACAATTAGCAGTGAGATTTTAATAAGTATAACTTAGGTGTTACTATTTATAACCATATGTCACTTAATTTTTAGATAAAACTTAATATTGCTGTGATATATTATCCCTTGTTTTGTGTCCCCTAAATGAGCTACTGTTTTCCAAATAAATACCCTGGGCTAACACAAAATGTTTGGTATTTGTAAGACATTTTTTGCAATTACAAAAATTAAATCAATCACCAAATGTTACGAACATTGAATTTCAACAATACAATATGTAAAATTAAAATAAGTATGCATTTGATTAAAAAAATATCTCCCCAATTCTAATTGTTAATATGTAAAATAACTGAATTACATAGTTAGCTTGTTCTCTTTTCCAAACTTAATTCACTGTCACCTTACTGTTTTGAGAGTAGCAATAACAAAGACAATAATAAACAATTCAGGTAATTTTGAATAATGAAAGGAGAGATAAAACAGGTAAAGCCCTCAGTAACACAGCTGAGTCCTAAAGTTCATCTACCTCAAAATAAGATAAAATTTCATACAGTGAAGTCTGAAAATATTTTAACCAATGTAACACATAGGAAATAGAAATGAGTGGTATCATTATTGGAAAGAGAAATCCTCATTTTAGTTGTTTGAAAATTTCCAGCCAATACAACCAAGCTGGAAAATTTTAACTTTGGGGGAAAAAAAAATGATCACTATGTTAAAAGAATTTGGTATTCTACCTGGATAATATAAAAATTAACTGAGATATTATTGGAATTCATAAAGTAAGTTTTTAATATAAATATACAAAATCCAATAGCTTTCATATATTCTTGCAATAACCAATTAGAAAACAAGGTAGAAAAAGATCCCACTAATAGGATAAAATACAAAAGAAACATGAAATCTCCAGGACCTAACTAAAGAAAACTACAAAACTTTTTTGAGAGTGATAAATAAGACTTGAACAAATGAACAGACATAAACATGTTCTTGAACTAAAAGATGAATACTACAAAATTTCAATTCTCTCTAAATTAATGTAAAAACTAAGAACTTAAAGTGATTTTAAAACTTAGCTGAATGATTAAATGACCCAGAAAAAAACAGCCAAGAACAATTTAAACATAAAAATAATCGGGGGAAGTGTTAACTACCAGATACTAAAATATATTATCAAATTCTGATAAAATAAAAGCACATTAGTGAAATAGGCTAACAGGTTCTCAATTTCCTATCACTGAAAGTATTCAATTAAGAGATGTAATAGGGGCTGGCCAAGTGGCATGTTGGTTAAAAGCTGGCTTCGAACGCCAGCTCTGTGCAGCAGGGCTCCGGTTCATGGCAAACAACAGCTCAGCCTGGACTGGGCTGCCGTGAGTCGCAGCATAGGCTGCAGCCCCTGCTGCAGTAGGCTGCCATAAGCTACCGTGTGTGGCAAGCAGCCAGTATGAGCTGGCAAGAACCGCTGTGAGTGGCCGCCCAGAAGCCAGCAACTGATCTCCCTCGCCCGGGAAGAGCGCAATGATAATACCAACATGGGCCAGTGAAGCGACGTCCTCCACAACTAGACTGAAGAACAAAAGGACAACTTGTCTGTTCCCCTGCCCCAGATTCCCCAGCACTATTCCCCTCCCCCAATTCCCCAATAAAATCTTTAAAAAAAAAGAACTTTCACCTATCTTTATTAAAAAAAAAAAAAAGAGAGAGATGTAATAGAAAGAGTATAATAAAAAGAATGTCCTTGTTGGGCCATAGCTGTTCTACATCATTTCTAAGTTTCCTTCAACTCTAAAATTCTGTGCCTCTATGTGTTAACAATGATGATATATCAGATATATCTGAAATACACACTGTTTTGTAGTGAAACCTTCATAGTTGACCTTGGGTCACAGTATATAGAAACATGCTGAGCCTGCCTGTAACTAAGGTGCCTCGACAAAGCACAAAATGTAAAGTACACATCCCCAGAGGGTGTCCCACCTGCTACTAACAGCAGGAGGCCCAGA
This sequence comes from Hipposideros armiger, assembly GCF_001890085.2. Lineage (NCBI taxonomy): Eukaryota > Metazoa > Chordata > Mammalia > Chiroptera > Hipposideridae > Hipposideros > Hipposideros armiger. Next base: position 70,905 of record NW_017732335.1, on the reverse strand, counting down.
AGCCCAGTCTATCTCCTCCAAGGTTCCTACTACCTATTTATTCTAGTCCAGGGGTCCCTTATTGCTCATAGATATCGTGGTGAGAGGGTAGGAGAAAGGACTCCCAAGTTCACCCCAGTTCCTTCCTGATTGAATGTTCCGAGTTATAGGAAGCAGCCTAGAAAATCCTGTTGAAGGCACAGAATTTAGACAAAGTCTTCAGCAACTTGGCAGGTATAGGTGCTGAGATGTTGGCCTCTCTTAGAATGGTGAATCTTTGAGGATAGCTGCCCAAGCCCCTTCTGTTACAGTTCACTCAATTCTGTCATCTAGCAGGTGTGAGCCTGCGATAACAGCTGCAGTGAAAGACACAGGCTCCTAGGAGGTGAGGTCCTGTGTATTACATGTCATTGAGTCGGCTCCATCTCCTGGTGACTCTATGAATGTGTGATGTCCATGTCGTATCCTCAACAGCCCTGCTCAGCTCATGCCTATGGCTTCTTTTATGGAGTCAGTCATCTCATATTTGGTCTTCCCCTTCTACTGCTGCCTTCCATTTTTATCAGCATTATTGTCTTTTTCTAAAGAACTGCCTTCTCATGATGTGCCCAAAGTAGAACAGCTTCAGTTTTGTTATTTTTGCCTCCAGTGATGTTTCAGACTTATTTAGCTCTAGGACTCACTTGTTTGTCTTTTTGGTGATCCAGGGTATCTGTAGAGCTCTCCTCCAATACCACATTTGAGATGAATCAATCTTTTTCCTATCAGCCTACTTCAATGTCCAACTTTCACATCTGTGCATAATAACTTGGAATACGAGGGTGTGGAAGATCTTAGCCATTGTCTCGAATGACACATCTTTGCTGTTAGTGATCTATCCTAATTCTTCCACTGCTGCCCTTCCGAATTTCAGCCTTCTGTGGACTTTTTGGCTGCAGCCTCCATTTGAATTGATAACTGACCCAAGGTAGGTAAAATCTTCAATGTCTTCATTGTCTGTGTTAAGGTTGTATAGTTCTTCTGTCATCATGATTTTTGCCTTCTTGTTCAAATGACATCTTGCTTTGGCACTTTTTTCTTTCACTTTCATCAGAAGTTGTTTCACATCATTGCTATTCTGCTGAGAAGATGGTGTCAGTTGCGTATCTTAAGTTATTGATATTTCTTTTACCAAATTTCACTCCTTCCTCTGAGTTAGGCCCATTTTTTCTACAATATATTCTTCATACAGATTAAACAAATAAGGAGATAAAATCACCCTTTCCTGACACCTTGGCCTATAGGAAACCATCTGTCTCTCCATATTCTGTCCTGACAGTGGCTTCCTGTCCATAATACAGGTTATGCATCAGGATACCCAAGAGCTGAGGCATGACCTTTTCTTTTAGAGCAACCCATAGTTTTTCATGATCCATACAGCCAAAGGCTTTACTGCAGCCCATAAAACATAGACTAACCCTCTTGTGAAATTCTTCGGAGCACTCTAATACCCAACGAATGCTTGTGGTTAGATCTCTATTGCCTCTTTCTTTTCTAAATCCGGCTTGAACATCTGGTATTTTTTGCTCCATATAAGGTAGAAGGCTTTGTTACATCACCTTGAGCGTCACTTTACTTGTGTGGGAAATTAGGGCAACAGTCCTACACCTATTGCACTCCTTGGTATGTCTTTTCTTGAAGATTGGGACGTATATTGAATGTTTACAACCTGAAGGTCATTGTTTTGTTTTCTGTATTTGTTGACATATTCTTGTTAGGACTTTGACAGATTCAGTATCTGTGGCTTGAAATAATTCTATTGGTATCCCATCTACTCCTGATGATTTATTTCTTCCTCATACTTTCAAGGCAGCTTTCACATCACTTTCTAGAATTACAGGCTCCTCCTTATAGGAATCTCCTTCAAAGGTTATCGGTCATCCTTTTGTTGCTTCTGTATAGATCTTCAGTATACCATTCCTCCTAATCTAGGTTTGATTTCCCTTATATTTCTTGAATCTTCTGGTAGCAATCTCTGGTTTTACCTTTGTTGTTCTCTTCTATCTCCTTATACTGACTATTATAATAGTTCTCTTTATCTCTATGTGGTAGTGTTGAAAAAGTGAGTTCAGGGTTCTAACATTGTTTTTGTCACTTTTAAAAAATTATTTATTTCTTTTTTTTTCAGTTACAGCTGACATTCAACTTTGACACCTTTTTCTTTTGCCTCTGTCTCTAACAATTTTTAGTGTTTCTTCTGTCATCATCTCAATTTTTCTTTCCTTTTGACTTCTGGTATTTTCTTTTTGCATTCCTCCCTAATAATATTTCTAGTTTCAGTCCACAGCTCTTCTGGTTACTGTCACTAAGTTCAACAGCGCAAATCTGTTTTTTCATGCAGACTTTAAATCCAACAGGAATGTTATTTATAGTATATTATGGCACTATGATTCTTTTAGTGCTGTTTTTTAGCTTTACTCTAATGTTTAATATTAACAGTTCATAGTACCACAATCTGCTCCTGGTCTTGTTTGGCAAAGAGAATACAGCTTCTCTCCCTCCTGCTTACAATTACATTATCTATTATCTATTTGATTTCTGTATTGGCCATTTGGTAAAGTCCATGTGTACAGTCATCTGTTCAGTTGCTTGAAGCATGTGCTTGATATGGACAAGTTGTCGACTTCGCAGAAATTCATGAGCTGTTCTCCTGCTTCATTTCTAACCCCTGGTCCAAATTTTCTGAAGACATCTGATTCTGTGTTATTTCCTACTTTGGAAATAATTCCAGTCACCTATAATATCAGCATGTCTTGTTTAGGTGAGGTCCTGCCACACCATAAAGCAGTTTCTGATGGCTGGGCCCAACATACAATGGCAAAGGCTGTGTCCCCTGATTTGGGGCCACTGTTGATGCTGAGATGGCCCACTGGCACTTGAGGCAAAAGAATGTAGCCAGTGTCATGCTCGGAAATGGAGTCCTCTCACCCTACCAGAGACTGAAGCACAAAGTGTTGCACCTCCAGGTTCACCTTGCAGTTTATCTCCCAGACAAATTCTGGGTGCAAGCCAGCTCCCAGAGCCTCTTGTCCAAACACCCTCTGATACCTTCCATCTCAGAGTTCTAAAGCCTTGCTTCCCCTAACTTCTCATACTTCACTCCAGGTCTGGAAGCTCTTTTCTCCCAGGACAGTCAGGGCTTCTCCCTTTATATGACTATAAGATGTCTCCCACCCACCCTCTGTGAATTCAGCAGGTTTTCAAGTTCCCAACTTGACTGTGATACAGAGGTAACTTTTCTCACTGAAGAAAATAAAACTAATGCAAGTTTAATCTCAGGGAGGTTTTCCACCCTCATGCCCTACCAAACCCACCATAACATACTATTCCAAGAGACCTTTTTACAATTTCAAATTCCTGAAGCCCAGTCCAGATCTGCTGAATCAAACACTGTGCTATCAAGGCAAGGAATGATGGTGGTTTTATAAGGGTGTTTTCTTGTGTGAGAAGCTGGAAAGGGAGACGGCACCAATTACGAAATGGAAACAGAGCAGGTTTGTGGAGATGGGGTTCAGGAATAGGCATCTTTTAACAAGCTCCCCACAGAACACGATATCGAAGTTTGAGAATCACCACCCCAGGCTTTAATTGCTTTGCTCTTATCTCTTTCCTGTTCATTAGCATAAAAGAAAACTACATAATTTCAGTTTTACATTATATTTCTGTGGCTTTAGCTAGGACACTTTGTCCAACTTGAAAGAAGAGGAAGGGAAGAAAAACATAATGAAGGCAGTGTTAGTGGAGGGGGCTATCAGAAATAGGAGTAGCAAATTATGGTCTTTCTTTAGAAAAGGAAAGTTAGCAACAAGGAGAAAGGAGAGAAGGCAGATCCATAAACTGCAGAGTAGAGGCAAACCAGCATCTTGTAGATCAAGCCCCTCACCGCTGCAAGCACAGAGAAAAACTACGCATCTCCTGCCCCCATTCCATGCACATTCTCTTCATTATTCATCCATTTAGCAGGTTATGCCAGGCACTGTTTCATATTCTGTTTTCTCAACATTGAACAAAACAGACAAAGTCATTATCATTATGGAACTCACTTATCTACTATGGGAGATAAGCACTAAACGAGCAAACACACAAAATTCAAAAACTACAATAACTTCTAAAAGGAAAGGAGGAGTGGATATGATAAAAGGGAGTAATGGGAAGGCACAAAAGAAGGCCTCCATGAAGAAGTAACATTGAAACAGAGTTGTTAGACTGTAGTGAACTAGGTAGGGAATGTGGAGGCAAACACACAGCATGTTGGGGAGGAAATCTGCAGGCAAAGTAAAGCCAGTGCTAAGATCCTGAGGTGGAAATGAGCTTAGTGCCTTACTGTGTGCAAGATGTACCGAGTAGTTGAAGAAAATGAGCACAGGGAAAGATAAAGAGTGATCATGTTGAATATTTAGAGATCAAATCATTGTCAAGCTACTGGCTGTATTCTATGTACCACTGGAAGTTATTAAAAAGTTTTAAGCCAGGAAGGTTAATCTTTTTTCTTTTTTAAAGGTCACTCCAGTTGCTATGTGAAAAATGAATGGAGGTAGCCAAGACCGGAAATAAGATGAACTGTCTAGGCAAGGGATGATGGTGGTTTCTATAAGGGCGTTTTCTTATGTGAGACGCTGGAAAGGGAGATGGCATCAATTACTAAATGGAAATAGAGCAGGTCTGAGGAATGGAACTCAGGAGTGCCGTCTTCAACACATTATATGTGAGATGCTTGTGAAAATATGAAAAATGTAATGTAGGCAGTGTAACATAAGCATCAGGAGAATGAAAGTGTGGACTGAGCTAGAGATATGAAATAGAGCTGTTTGCCTAAAAGTGGGACTGAAAGCCATGGAAATGCATGAAATTACCAAAGGAGAGTGCGCAGCTAAAGAAAAACAATAATAAGGCTAAGAGGGAGCCGTAGTAATCCCAACATTAGAAGTCTGCAGACAAATAGCCACTTCTATCTCTAACTAGTCCCAAAGAATTTATATCAGTGAGCAATGATAAGCCAACCAGATGAGAGGATTAAGAGCCTCTACTGTAGGACAAACTGTAAACTTTTCAGTCACATGTCCCATAACTGTCAAACAGACACATTCACAGTTCTACATGCATCATAGCTCAGTAAATGTGGTTCAAGAAGTTAACAGTTATTGGCTGATTATTATGTACCAGACATTATACTAGGTCGTTTGCATATATTAGGAGAAGTCACTGGGCTTTGGAGAATAATGACTAAGCCCAGGGTGCAAAGTTAAAAGAAAAAAAAAGATCTCTAACCTTGGTGCTGGGCAGCAGCACTCATGAGGAACAATGACAGCAGAGAATGTCTGACTCCAAATCTCTCTGTTCAACATGTAGAAGACAGACTTCTCCCGTTTCCCACCTTGAACTACATAAGATTACAGGGTTCACTGGCAGTCCTAGGAGGGGGAAGCCTCAAGAAGGAGATGCTAGGTTTTAGCTAACAGGACAGAAGGGTACTCAAATGTAATATTACCATAGATGTACTCAGAGCTGATAGAGTGAGTCATATGAGTTAAATGAATGCAACTAGTGTATTACATAAGCTTATACAGCATGGTACAACCTAAAAAGTGTCATTTTTCCTCCTTACCATTGTGTTTCAGTCTGTTCTATAGTATCTCCTACCCCTGATGGTGGGCAGCAGTAGAGGCAAGCTCCTATTTTACAAACAGTGGGACAAGCGTGTTTCCTAATGGCCAGAGCTGACAGGCAGGAGGTACCGACTGAGCCATTTTAATAGGATCCTGTCCTTTGACGGCTGCCTGCCAGAGTGAGGCCACAGCATCCGGGAGAAGCTAATGGGATGTATCAAAACAGGAAGTCAGGGTCACGCCTTTGAGGCTAACAAATCTCTTTAAATAAATCCTTTGTGTGATCAGTCCAGCCTGCAGGTCTTCTATTATACTATTATGTCTCAAGACAGCTTTGGTAACTTTTTATTAAGTCATTCTGTTTAGAATGTTTGTCATCTTGGCGCCTATTATTTTCAGCATTATGTATCCATCCAGGCTCCTACACAACAAGATCCTAACCCATTAAACAAATTCTTTGTCACAGATCATATTATCCCCATTTCCCAAGTGAGAAAACTGAGGCTCAGAGAGCAAGTGACTTGCCCAAGGCACTGAGATGCAGAGTGGGATTTTCTCCAAATCCTGTTGAATCCCTAATTGTTTCAATTGCAGTGATCCATGTTTAAGAAATCAAGCCAGATGGAATATAATTTAGAACCTACCCACCATATTGCGTTAGTTTGTTAATTTGCATGTAACAATTTAAAGTCCTGATACATATACATACAACCAGGTCATGGATTAGAACCACATTTTAAAACTATAGCTGCCAAAACCCCAATTCCAGAACTCTGATTTAAAAGTCTGAGACAGGATTTGTTAATCTATATCTATTTTCATTTTTAATGTGGAAGCTCCTGGTTTCAACTTTCAGCTTTTATTTACTATATTATCTGAAACAGTCTTAGGATCTACTGGGGCTTTTAGTGAAAAAAATCTGTTAGGAATGGAAGCAGATAAAGGATACTTGTTTAAGGTAAAATGGAGAAGGAAATTATATTGTTGGAGTTCAAGTCACTCAGGCACACAAAGAATAAGGGGGACTCATATAAGCAAATTACAAAATCAGCACAGAGGCAAGTAAAGCAGTGATTACGGACTTCAACTACCCTGACACATGCCTGAAATCTGTTTGAATTAGACCAAGGTATAGCACAGGTAAATTCCTAATTTACTTTGCTGATAAATTCATCTTTTCAAAAGGAAAAGAAACAACCAGCAAGATTTCTTATTTAAATCGGCACTTATTAACATCCCCTAACGCTGCTTCTCTTTTCACTAAAGTGCTTATGTAGACATAGGAAAAGATGAACCCATACCACCAGCTGACAACAACTTAAAGCAAATATCTAGAAAGAATCTCTACAAAGCATGGGCAAGATTAATTTAGTTTGTCCTCAAATGAAAGCCTGAGTACGTTTATTTTTCCTCAACTTGACTTCCAAGTATAAATCTGAGAAGTGAATTCAGTCATGACTCAAACAGATAAAAAGACTTAAAAAGACAATCCAACATCTTGTCTATTGAAAAATATAGTCTGGATAGGTAGCACCTCTTTCAAAAGGTAAGTAGAAAACAGATAAAATAAAACCTATAAAACATTAGTTCTTAATAAACTTATTTAAGGTCATAAATTCTTTTTCAGAATACCACTTTATCAGCATCCCACATGTTTTAATATATACTTTTATTACTGTTCCATTCTAAAAAGTTTATAACCCA
>NW_017732335.1:52283-58121 GCF_001890085.2 Hipposideros armiger | reverse complement strand
CATCCATATGTCCATTGCAGCATTATTTACAATAGCCACAATATGGAGGCAGCCTGGGTGTCCATCAACAGATGAATAAAGAAGAGGTGGTACATATATACAATGGAATATTACTCGACCATAAAAACAATGAAATCTTGCCATCTGCAACAACATGGATAGACCTAGAGGGTATTGTACTGAGTAGAGTAAGTCAGACAGAGAAAGACAAATATCATATGATTTTATTCATATGTGAAATCTAAAGAACATGATAAATGAACAAACAAAACAAAAACAAGCTCATAGATATAGAGAACATTTCAATGATTTCCAGATTGGGAGAGAAGGTGGGGGATGGGTAAAGAAGGGAGGGGATTAAAATGTACAATTTGGTAGTTACAAAATAGTCATGGGGATGTAGAGTATAGCATGGGGAATATAGTCAGTACTATTGTAATCACTATGTATGGTGTCAGATGGATAATGGATTCACTGGGGCAATCACTTCATAAATGATTAGACATATAAATGTCTAATCACTGTGTTATACACTTGAAACTAATATAATATTGTATGCCAACTGTAATTAAAAAAACATATATAGATATAGATATAGATATAGATATAGAGATAGAGATATATACAGTGAAAATCTGGAATTTATTTGAACTCATTTCCAATGTTCAGTCCTGAAAAGTCAATACCTAGAACAATATTTCAGCATTTTATAATTCCTAAATTTATCTAATGCATGCCTGTCCTAAATGCTCTTGGAAATTTCTAATACATTAAGCAATAGTTGTGCCCTTATTAAATCTTGAATTACTTGGTGAGATTATATGTGTGTGTGTGTGTGTGTGTGTGTGTGTGTGTGTGTGTATTTTAACCACATGAACTTTGAGGAAGGTAGCTATGTTTCACCCTTTCATTTTCAAACCAACTTTAAAATGAGTGCTGCTCTTTTTATCTTTAATCCTCACTCAGATACAATACTAACTCTAGAATGTATTAAGTCAGCACATTTGTATTTTCATTATCTCATTCAATCAACCCAACAACCTAGAAACCTAGAAACCTCAACTCTCTCCCTCATCTAGAAAGAATCTAGCATTTCTTCTTTCCTCTAGAGAGCCAGGCAATTAGTTATAAAAACTGCTTTCTTCCGTTAGTGTTTTTCATGTGCCAAAGTGGGAAGAAGTAAGATGGTGCAAGTTTCAAACTGCCTCTAGCTAGAGAGGGGAAAAAAATGAAATTGGCCTTTTATGGCTTGGAGAGTTCACACAACAGGTCACAAGTCTTTGATGTCCCCTTTCCTTTATAGGAATGAGTAGTAGGTAGGGGAGATAATAAGTATGTCAAGGTCATGTTTACCTAAGTCTAATGAAGCAAGGCATAAATCTCAAATTGTTAACCATCTGCAGGGAATGACTGGATCTTTTTTTTTTTTCAGAAGCCAAGTAATTAAAATGGAAAAATGTGTTTAGTGTTAAAAGAAACTGGAATGTTACTATATTAGCTAAGGGAGCAGTCCATGACCACATAATGTCATTAAAGTGATCGGAAATTATGTGGTCCTTTAAATTGCTTTATTTCCCTCAGCAGAATATTAATTTCAGGTGAGTAATTTAAATTGCATTAACAGCAGACTCCTTAAGATGACACTTCATTTAGTCTTGAAAGTTGCTGCTGTTTAAGATATCCCCCCAGTCTGCCATTTCACACTGGTGCTAACTTGTGCCAGATTGTATATTGTTTTTTCAAAATACCATGGGGGTGTCCAATGCTTTATTGCAAACCTGCTGCTTTATAGGAATATGCAATGTAAATAAACCACAGAGACACTTCTGTAAATTGCCCTATTTTAGATAGAAAACATTTCAATTAGATGTATGAAATCAACTGACAGTTTTATGAACCAAATCATTTTAGAAATATCCTTCACATGCACTGGATATCATCATGTTTTCNTTGGTCTTCCAGACACTGATTGAGCCTTTTGGTGATTGTAGGCTGCATAAGAAGACCAATGTTTATGATCTTCCAAGTCCAAAAGATGCTAATCCTCTTTTGAAATACAATTACATGGAATTCTAAGATAAAGACCCTGTATATTATCTTTTCTGCTGGATGTTAATATTTTGTATTTGGGGGAAAAAGAAAACAAGTTTTTAAGACATTTAAAATTACGCTTAGTGAGAAGCAAATATCCTTTCAGCCAGTCCATACTCTGATGATGAACACTTCTGGATGGACAACTGAATGAAGACTTGTCCACATACAGAATAACAATATTTGACAACAGATAAGGTCTGCTTCCTAAAAGCATAAAGAAATAGCTCCAGTTTTGATATATTTGTAGTGACTGCCATTTCTCACTAGAGAAGCAGAGTTTCTGCACTGATAATTGCCAGCTAGCAAGCACTGTACAGGACAAAGTTTATTTGGAAATAAGACACAGGCTCAGGTTTGTACCTGAGTAAGAGATTGTCATGGGTTGAATTGTGTCCTCCAAAAGTTCATATGCTGAAATCCTCACCCCCATTACCTCAGAATATGACTTTTTGAAACAGGATCACTGCAGATGTAATGTTAATATGAGGTCATAACAGAGTAGGATGAACCCCTAATCCAACATGACCAAGGTCATCTGGAGAGAGAGACATGGGAAGAATGTCATGTAAAGACAGGGAATTGGAGTGATGCATCTACAAGCCAACGAACATCAAAGATTGCCAGTAAACCACCAGAAGCTAGGAAGAAGAAAGGAAGGATGCCATTATAGATTTCAGAGGGACCAGGTCCTTGTCAGCACCTTGATTTACAGCTACTAGCCTCCAAAATTAAGACAATAAATTTCTATTGTTCTATGCTACCAACTTTGTGGTACTTTTTAACATTAACCCTAGAAAATTAATACAGAAATGTTTGCAGATATTTCTTAGTGGACCTAATGAGGAGTTCATAAGAGCATCACAATACAAGAAAATTCAAAATAACATTTTTACAAATAAAAGCAGAAGAAAAATCTAACTGTAAACAATGAATTAATATCAGAATAAAACAGTGAAAATTGCTGGTTCTAGTCAAGATGGCAGAATAGGTAATCTCTATTCTTGCCTCCACTCACAGCCACATCAAAATTACAACTAAACTACAGAAAAACCATCATTGAGAGTTACCTGAAATCTAGTTGAACGGAAGTCTAATAACTAAGGATATTCAGAAGCCACATCAAGACTGGTTCAAGCAGCAGACACACAGAACAGGATGGTCCTGCACCCATGTGATGCAGTCAAAAATGGGGAGGTGTATCTCAGCTGCAGAAGTCCCACTGAGGAATGAGGGGTTTCAGCCACACACCAGGCTCCCCAGCCCAGGGTTCCAGTGCCAGGAAGAGAGGTCCCCATAACTTCTGGCTGTGAAAACCAATGGAGACTGTAACTGACTGAGACGAGAGAGGCTGCAGTCCCAGGCACTCCTTTTAAATGGCCCAAGTACAGACTTACTTACTGATGGACTCACTCACTCTGAGCTCCAGCTCTGTGGCAGCATCTAGATAGGCACCAGGGACACAGACAGAGGAAGTGAATTGTCTGGCTTCGGAGGGAGAGCTGAAGGGGTAGCTTTCTCACAGACAGAAGTGCTGGCGGAAACCATTGTTTCTTTGTTGAAGCCTCTTCCCACCCAGCCTGCACGTGTAGGCAAAAGCCACATCTGAGTTTCCACCAAATTGTTTACCCTGTCCAGGTGATTCCCTGAGACCCCACCCCGCCCAACTTGTGGGCTGACCCAAGCTGCTTCCAGTGGCTTTTCCATACAAATGAATTGTCTTGGCTCATGCTACAGACTTTCCTAAACTCTCTAAAAGGTTCACAAAACCCAAAGAAGCATCTAACCTCAGCAAACCCCATAAGTCTTCCAAGCAGCCCCAAGCCTGGCACTAGAAGCAGTCAGCCTTGGTTCACAGCTTAGCCACTCCCAAGAAACTATAAAGCCAGCACAAGTGGGACTATTTGCAGATCACTTTGTAGCTCATACCAAGTGGCCCCAGGCAGGGCACAAATAGCAGCTGACCTTGGCCTGCAACAGAGCTCCTCCCAAGAGGCCCCAGAACCAATAAACCAAGTGGCCAGCCTCAGATCACACAAGAGCCCCCACCCAACCACCTCCACAAATGACATACCCAAAGGGCAGAACTGGCAGGTACCAGAGTCCTGCTAAGGCAAATCCTCCTCCAGAGGGTCAGCCCTTGCACAGTACCTCCTCCACCATTACCACAGCTAGCCTTCAAAACCAATCAGCCTGAGGGTCAGTTCCTCCCACTGAAATGCAAACAGCACACAAGACTCAACTACAACAGAAAGGTACACACAAGGAACACACCTAGAGCACCCAGCTCAGGTGACCATGGAGACTGTGCCACTGGGTCCTACACAACACATGCTACATAAGGCCACTCTACTAAGGCTGGAAGGCATAGCAGCCTTACATAGAAGGAAACAGAGGGAGGCAGCCAAAATGGGCAAAGAAAAATGTCCCAAATGAAAGAACAGAGCAAAGCTGCAGAAAAAGAACTAAACAAAATGGAGACGAACAGTCTACCAGATGCAGAGTTCAAAACACTGTTTATAAGGATGCTCAATGATCTCAGTGAGAACTCCAACAAAGAGATAGGAAACATAAAAATGGAGATAAAAAAAACATAAAAAAAAGTCAGAAATGAAGAATACAATAACTGAAATAAAGAATACATTAGAGGAAATTAACAGTAGATTAGATGAAGCAGAGAATCAAATAAGCAATTTGGAAGGTAAAGTAGTGGAAAACACCCAATCAAAACAGGGGGAAAAAAAAAGAATCCAAAAAAATGAGGAGAGTTTAAAGGGCCTCTGTGACAACATCAAGCATACCAACATTTGCATCATAAGGGCACCAAAAGGAGAAGAGAGAGAACAATAAATTGATAACCTGTTTGAAAAATTAATAACAGAAATCTTTCCAAACCTGGTGAAGGAAACAGACATACAAGTCCAGGAAGCACAGAGTCCCAAAAAAGATGAACCCAAAGAGGCATACACCAAGATACATCACAATTAAAATGCCAAGTGTTAAAGACAAAGAGTTGCCTACAAGGGAGCTTCCCTAAGACTCTCAGTTGATATCTCAGCAGAAACTTTGCAGGCCAGAAGGGACTGGCATGAAATATTCAAAGAGATGAAAGCAAGGACCTACAACCAAGATTACTCTACAAAGCAAAGTTATCATTTCGAATCAAAGTGTTAGGCCCTTGCTCATTAATAAAGACCTGAGAGACAAGAGTTTTCATTCCGAAGGCTTTATTGGGCCAAGCCCGGCGTCAGTCTCACTCTGAAAGAGGAGAACGACCTCGGGCCTTGGCCGGTGAGAGTTTATATATGCTTTTCCTATTTCCGGGAGCTTAAGCAGAAGCAGGTTTACAGAAGCGAGAATAAACCATTATTGCAAACAGGTTTACAGAAGCGAGGATAAACCGTTATTGCAAAACAAGCAGTTATTGTTGGCACCTGACCGCATCCATTGCAGGTGTTGCTTGGCCGGAGCATGACTCCTTCCTTGAAACAGGTTTTGAACAGAAACTTTTTGTAATGGCGACAGGAAGCCCCTGGTCTGGTCCCAGGGACAAAGGAGGTCCTGAATAGTTTCCTGGAACCTTACTCACCTAATTTGGTTCTTGCAACAGTATCCCTGAGGACAGGTCCTCACAAAAGGATAAAGAGCTTCCCAGATAAGAAAAAGCTAAATGAGTTCATCACCACCAAACCAGTATTACAAGGAATCTTAGAGAGACTTTTTTAAGATGAAAAAAACAAAGATAAA
>NW_017732335.1:47783-50618 GCF_001890085.2 Hipposideros armiger | reverse complement strand
GTGCAAAAAAGTGGGAAATGCAAGTAAAAAAATCTACAACCACTGTATAAGACGCACCCAGTTTTTAGACCCCAAATTTTTCAAAAAAGGGTGTGTCTTATACATGGGGAAATACGGTACACACCTAAGAGAAATGAAAACATATGTCCACACAAGAACTTGTACACAAATATTCATAGCAACATGATTCAATGCAGCCAAAATGTGAAAAAAAAAACCCCACATGATCACCAACTGAAGAATGGATAAACAAAATGTAGACCATCGTACAATGGAATATTTAACAATAAAAAGGAATGAAGTATGATTAGCTGCTACAACATGGATCAACCTTAAAAACATTACACTAAATGAAAGAAGCCAGTCACAAAAGGTCACATATTATATAATTTCATTTATATGAGATGATCAGAATAGGAACATATGTAGAGACAAAGTAGATTAGTGGTTGCCAGGGACTGAAGGGAGGAAACAAGAATGAGACATGGCTGCTAATGGGTACAGGATTTCTTTCTGGGGTGATGAAAATGTTCTAAAATTAGAGTGGTGATGGCTGCAGAGCTCTGTGAGTATACTAAAAACCACTGAAATGTATACTTTAAATAGTTGAATTGTATGGTATATCAATTGTATCTCAGTGAATCCTTTTTTTTAAAAAGCATCAAGCACTGTAGGCAGAATAAACTGTCTTTACCCAAAATATTTCTCTTCTTGTTCTTATTCAGTATGTCCCTCCATGGTATGACTTGAGACTTGGGGGAGAGCTGTGTCCCTGCAGTATCTCTTGCCCTTGTCCTATTTGTTTCACTAACCTTGTGAAATTAAACCTTATTAACTTCACACCTTCGGTTTAAGGTCTTGCTTCTAACAAATACTCAAAAGAGTTTGGGGACAGATTTCTCATTGAGCTTTATCAGTCATGTGCTATGTAGTATGAATGAGTTTGTCAGATCTTTTGCTGACAGAGGGATTTGGTTGTGGGCAAACAGAATGAAGATGAAGTGCCACAGGACAGAGGAAGAAGGCAGAGAAAAGAAGGCTGGGGACACGCACATTTTCATCTCAATATTTTAACAGCATTGATCTTATTGCCTCTCTTTGCTAATGCTCGGACCTAGCTCCTCTTTTTCTTCCTTTTTTCATCCACCAATCCATAAAACCCTCTGCATCCTGCAGGGCCTGATACAAAGGCCACTTATACCAAAATGCATGATTGCATAAAACTACTACTCATATTTCTATTTTCTCTGTTTTTGGTCCATATCTTTATTGATTTTCATTTGAAGTTATATTGATTTTTTTTCATTCTGCTTCATATATACTAGCTCTGCTCTTAGTATAAAAAATTAGTTCTTTAATACACCTATGTCATAGAGGGNTTTTCCTTTGCAATACTTACTGACCATACAATGACATTTTTAGGGCAAAAAGACTATAACCCAAGACGGTAACCCTGCCAAGTTGTCATTCACATGTGAAGATTCTGACATTTTCAACTACAGAGGGGATTTGTATGTTCAGAAAACATATCACGATTATACCATTCGTTTTTAAAAGATAAAGAGCAGTTTTGTTGGTGGAATCCTTTTCCTTCACTTTGCACATTCCCATCTCAAACTACAAAACCATATTCCTGCTCAGCCCAATGTCTACCTTCCTGGGGAGGCTGGGGAGAGGGTGCCTTCCATCCTTCTCTCCTCTCCCAGCAGGGAGCAGATGCTGATCTAAGTGGAAGAGCCTACCGTTCATTAGTCCTCACTTCTGAGGGGCAAGCCAGTGCCTACAAGCAAGAAATGAGCTCCATCCACTCCCTCTGGTCCTCTTCTCTGAATCTGCTGCAATGGTGTGCTCTGGTGGAAACTGCTCTCTTCTTCCTGTCCTCAAGTGGTAGGCCACCAGCAGAGCCCCAGGCTTGGGAAAACAAGCCTTGCAGCACATCTCTGCTTTTGACTGAAAAGATAAATTTATTTCTGGGTGATGCATCCTCAGCTTTCTCAGCTATAACACTGTAATAAGCAAGAGATTTTGCTTTGGACATCCATTCCATCCTTTTTCTAGAGAATATTCCTATAAAGCAAGGAGTGAAAAACTAAACAATTCAATTCATGGGCTCTTTTGCAGCTAGAGTTTCCAGGTATGATTTAGGTTGGACAAACAAATACACTCGCAGGAGATCTGGAAAAACATCAGTGCTGTAGAAGCCACCTTCTCCACCTGCTGCTGCTTTTTCTGCTGGCAAGCACAGTCAAGGAGGCCCATGGTTTTTCTGAAGAGGCATTAGTGGTCAGTCTCTAGCATCATGGCCACCAAAGGGCAGGCCACAGGCAATCCACTTTGCTGGCACATTTTGTAACACATGGGACGTGGTTGTGTAGCCAGCAACAGCAGAAGAAGTTTCCTGATCATGGCCTTGACAGGATCGCTCTGGAGCTCAATGCTTACTGGAGAAGCTCCCTAGGTAGCCTGGTTCTGATTTGTAGCATGGGAGTTGCTCTTGTAAGTTAACCTGGAGTCTGTTTCTTTAGCCTTTCTGATGATTTTATATACTATTTAGTACCTTACAACTTTTTCTGCTTAAACTAGCAGGAATGAATTTGTTTCTCTGCTCCTGAATTCCCTGTCACTGAACTCTGACCAATATAGCCAGAGAGCTATGTACTTTAGGCATTATTGATCCCACTTGGCTTCCCGTATCTGTTATCAATTCTTTAGAACTTAGAGGGGATGGGAGGTTAGGTTCTGCTAAACCTCCAATGGGACTCAACTAAGAATGGCAGCAAAATTAAAAACTCAATATTTTAAACAGCATTGTTGTAAAAGAGGACTGGTGGTGAG
>NW_017732335.1:46108-47693 GCF_001890085.2 Hipposideros armiger | reverse complement strand
TCTGTATTGTTTCCACCCCCAGGGAGTCACTCCTATCCATTCTGGTGACAGTAGAGAGGATAAAATGGCTGCCAACTGCCTCACACTTGCATTCTTTGCTTCTCAACCAAAGCAAAATAGAAGGGCTTCTCTCACCCAACAGATGGAACAAAAGACCTGGACCTTGATTCCATTGGCCCAAATTGGGTCACATGCCTATTCCTAAATCAATGCCTATGGCCAGGAGGATATAAGTTACACCGACAGGCTCAGGTCACATGCCAAATTCAGCCACATCCTGATAGCATTGAAATAACAGCACCAATAACAACGACAACAATAATAAAAGGAATGGAGGTCTAACAAATCCATAAAAATGTCTACTACTGTCAGATTTCCTATTTGAAAAGCCATCTGGGAAATGAATTGAGATAAAGAAATGAGCTTAAGGAAACATCACCCCAGCTTTACTTTTTAAAATCTTGGTAATTGCTAAATACTCTGCTATTCTTCCGCCATGCAGCACTAATACTTCACTTCAGGTGTCTATGAAGCTGAGAAACACAGCCAAAGAACAGTGACTCGATCCGGCAATGCACAATGTCCTAAAATTTTTCAGCTCTCAAAAAAAAAACCTCGTAGTAACCCACAAATTTCCAATCATATTTCCAGACAGATCAGCATTTGCGGCAGAAACTGATCTCAATTTTTATTAAAAACCTCATTTGCTGCTAGCCTCATATATTTTTTAAATATCTGACCTAATTTCTTCAAATCTGCACATATTACATATTTTCTTGGCTGTAATTAGTCATTAAGACTTATTAGCACAGAAGTAGCTCCAAAAAACTCTAAATTACAAGTCCCCACTGATACCTGTTTTTATGGTTTTCTTGACTCTCAGGACAAGTGTTTGTTTTCTCCACCTGGAAAAAGCCACCACATTAGGCTTGCTCTTTTTACCCCTTGAGAATAGCTATTATTATTAGGAGCACTAGTATAAACTCTGAAAATAACACATCAGAAGCATGAGGTTGAGTTTAAGCAGCCTCTCAAGTCTGTGACTACCGTGTAGCCAAACTTCCAAGTCAGGAGAAAAGCCGATTAAAACAAACCCTTTACCAGCTGCTACATGTGAGGTGGATCAATAACACTGGCAACGAAATTCAAACAGCCAGAAGTTTCCTTTTTCTATTCCCTGAATATCTGTTCTCTCTACTTCAAAGAACTGTCTGCCAAAAAGCAAGGAAAGGTGGCTGATACACAACAGCATTCCTCTTCTGTTTAAACTGTAACATCCCGTAGTTGTGGGTTACTAGGCAATGACGACGGGGCACGGGGCTGACTGCTTATTCCTCAGTGGTGAGGGCACAGGAGCCCTGTGAACACGGGCACAGGGTTCGGACATGACCATGGCTGGGTCCTAACCACAGCTCTGCCACCTACCGGTCTGGTGTGTGACCTTAAGCAATTTACTTACCTCTCTGAGCTCCTCTTTTCCTCACCGGAAAAAATAATGTTATAATAATATTATTTCTCTTTCTTGGTTGGTAGGAGAATTAAGTGAGGTGGCTGTTGTGAAGTGTTTAACCTAAAACTTGCACTT
>NW_017732335.1:43301-44158 GCF_001890085.2 Hipposideros armiger | reverse complement strand
ACAGATATTCTAAATAACATATAGAGGGAAAGAGAACATTTGTTCCCATAAAAAGGGTGTAAACTCTCTAAAGAACATTCATCTATTCCTGGTTATAGTGTAGAATGAAAGACACCTGTTTAAAAAAAAAAAAAAGTTGACACCTTATGTTAGGAATCTTAAAATGTTTATAATTCTATTAGGTACAAAGACTCTATTTACACAGATGAATAAAGGTACTGTAATTCTAAGTACACAGATATTAATAACAGTTACCATTTGAGTTGCTTATAATCCCATTCCTGAGGGCTCCACCCTCATGACCTAAATCACCGCCCAAAAGCCCTCCCTCCTAACACCATCATATTGGGGGTTAAGATTTCAGTATATGAACCTGGAAGGCACATAAACATATAGTCCATAACACTTATTATCTACAAGGCTATGACAAGCCCAAAGACAGGCGATAAGAACATCCTAGTTTTGTCTGATACCCAAAATAAAGACTGTACTCTTACATAATTTGCCACTAAATGAAAACCTACACAAAATAAAAGCTACATCAGGATACTATTACCAAGGCACTTTATCTTTTTTCCCAAACGAAAGACCCACCCCAGATATTCAGATGAATTAATGTATCTAATTACACACCTAGCAGTAAAGATATATCCTTTATAGGTGAGCAGGATTGCACTATAAAGTCCATTGTAAATAGCCTTAGTTTTTTAGTATGTATATGGATTTTTGGTTGGGGGAGTGTTAGAGGTCAATTAAATTAAAAGTTATCTTATCAGATCAGTCGGTATGCTTTTGGTTGCAAGGTACAGAATATCCAAGTCAAATTGTTTTTTTGTTTTGTTTTGTTTTGTTTTTTT
>NW_017732335.1:22126-38586 GCF_001890085.2 Hipposideros armiger | reverse complement strand
ATGTCATGAATGAAACCACCAATCCTCTCTCTCTCTTTCCAAAATTCTACCTCAAGTAAGTATATCTCAAAATTGATTTTAATGCTTGTTTGATGGAGCTTTCCACATAGTTTTATTTCACTGGAATTTTTAGATTTTAGGACTTAAATTTGATAAAATCACAAGCAGACACTTCTATGACAAGCACTAATTAGTTTCTCTTTGTTGTTGTTGTTTTATATTGCTTTGTTTTGTTTGCCACCTAGAAGTCTTTGTCAAAGCAAGCACTAAAAGGTGATTTCCACATTTTCTAGGTTACTAATGCATCAAACCATTTTTAATTTATCAAACTCTTGACAGGAAATAAGAGTAGAAATTTCTCTTTAAGCTACCATCGTGAATTGTGATAACAATAGGTAACCAATACATCTTAAAGCCCCTTTGTTCATCCTGGTCTTCTCTGCCCTTTAATCTCATTAATCTAAGAATGGGTGATATTGGCTCTGGTTTGGTTTTTTCCAAAGATGAAAATAAGGGATGTTATCTTTTAATATTTAGTCCAAAGCATCCATTTTGAGATGATATAAGCAGAGAAGGCTTAACATTATATGATCTACATTGTTTGTTCTCAGGGAGGAAATGTGGCTCAAGTCTCCAGTAACGTTCCTGCATCTTCCTGTAAGGGGCAAGGTGCAGAGAGATAGGACCTACTGGAATCACTCCAGAAAATGCCTTGTTTAGCTTGACATCAGTCCTGATAATCAGTGACCATTGATGAGCTCAGTCAGTCAGGCATCTAAAATTAATAAAAATTAAATTATCATCAAAAGGGTAACAATATGTGCCCAGAATAGAGAGTGTACCTTGACTATAGTAATAAGTGTTAAGAAAAATCCCTGTCATATGAGCTCAACAGCAAATCCAATCCTAATCTCAGCCGATCTTTTCACCTGTCAGCAGGAACAATAAAAAATCTAAAACACTGGGGCCGGCCAAGTGGCACATTGGTCAAGAGTTGGCTTGAGAGCTCCAGGTCTGAGCAGCAGGACCCCAGTTCGGATCCCACATGAGGGCCAGTGACGCTGTGCCCTCCACAGCTAAGAATGGTGAACAACAGCTCGACCTGGAGCTGGGCTGCCTTGAGTTGCCGGTGACAGCATAGGCTGCAGTGGGAATGCAGTGAGCTGCCGTGAGCCGCCAAGAGCAACGGTCCAATGGCTGGTGAACACCTGCCTCACCCGGGAAGAGCACAATGATAATACCAACATGGGCCAGTGAAGCAATGTCCTAGACTGAACAACAAAAGGACAGCAACTTGTCTGTTCACCTTCCCCGATTCCCCAACACTGTTCCCCTCCCCCAATTCCCCAATAAAATCTTTAAAAAAAAAAAATCTCAAACACTGAATATTGAGAAGTGAATGTTCTAACTTCTTTTATAGTTGTATAATACAAAAACTCAAGTAAAGCTACTACATTAGTGTCATTTCTTTCATTAGACTAGAAAAAAATTAACAGATTAAAAATATATTAAAAATAAGGTACAATAAGAATAAAGGTTAAAGATATTTTTAAAAAGTAAGAACTAAAATCCCAATTAGGATTAAATATTAGGTGTTAAAAATAGTGAGATAAAAGATGAGATGTGATATGAAAAGTCTCTGCCAACAAAATTAAAAGAAAGAAAAAGAGTGCAAAAAAGATAATGGATTTTATTAAATGTGAGTTTAAAAACTGAAAATATAAAAACATGTGGGATTAAGGTTTAGAAACAGAATTAAGGACTTAAAAACAAAATACTAATAGTAAAACTATAAGATAAAAGGAGGATGCGAAATGTATATTTTAAACAATGAAAATCGTGTTTGATAATTAGAAAAAAAAGACAAGAAATAAAATACACAATTAAAATAGCAGAAATAAAGTATTTGAGCTACTAATAACCAACTTTTCAGTTTATCAGTGTTCCTCTTGATCTATTATGGGGTGAATTAAAGTTTTTATTTCTTCCTGTAGCGACTGTAATTTCTAGTTTATGAAGGTTGCTAAGTAACTGGGTTTTAACCTGATTATCTCATTTATAAAATGGGGATGATAATAGTGCCTCTTCATATAGCTCTTATAAAGCTCAAATGAATTAATTCCTATATAGAGCTTAGACTACTGGGCAGCCCAGGTTCAAGGGGAGAGGCAATCGAATCTTTCTCTTAATGGGGAGGTGGCAAAGTCACACTGCAAAAGAGCAGATGGGATGGGAAATGTGCCCATCTTTTGAAACCCAATCTGCCACAGAGGAATACTAAAGGAAGTTTTAACAGTGGTTACCAGAGGGTGAACACAGGGTATTAGATAAGAGGGGTGGGGGGGAGAGGAATATGTAACTTTTTATAAATTAAAAATAAAATTGGGCTGGCCGGATGGCTCAGTTGGTGAGAGTGCGCGCTCTTAACAACAAGACTGCTGGTTTGACTCTCGCATGGGATGGTGGGCTACAACCCCCCGCAACTAGATTGAAAGTGGCAACTGGACTTGGAGCTGAGCTTGCGCCCTCCACAACTAAGATTGAAGGACAACAACTTGACTTGGAGCTGATGGGTCCTGGAAAAACACAATGTTCCCCTTCCCCAACTCCCCAATAAAATCTTTAAAAAAAAATTTCCATTTGTCAATTAAATAAAACTGTTTCAAAGAAGAGCTAATTTCTTTGAAAAGTAAAACAAATATCGATTAAATGGGCAATTTTTTTCCTTGGGTCTATTGCCTGCATTATTTATGCTCCCTAATCTCCATGCCCAGAGAATACCTCACTCCAACTTCAAGCTTATGTATCCCAACACTATGGCTGAAATTCCACCAAGACATCCATGTATGTATGGTTAGTCATTCTTCTGAAACCACACCACAGTTCAAATATTAATATTATAGTGAGTGTTCATCCTAATATACTTGGTATAATTCTTATAAATTATAAGCTGAGGTAAGAATTTAGAAGCTTTTAATCATCTTCTTTATAAATATGTCATATGTATTCTTTACAAATACTATCTCATATATTATTTTTAGCTACTACTAAAGCATCTGTATGCTTAAATTAAATATATTCAAAAACAAACATATTGCCACTGTGTGTTATTAACATCTGGGAAGATGGATACCTATTTGCCCTGTGCTCACACAAAATTTTGAAAAGATCCCTTAAATTTTCATGATTTCACAATACAGAACTCAGAGCCACAATAACCTTCCTCTGTCCCCAAAATATATGAAACAAAACCTCAAATATAAAACCACAACAACTCTCATTTCCTTTCATGGTAACC
Organism: Hipposideros armiger; assembly: GCF_001890085.2. NCBI lineage: Eukaryota > Metazoa > Chordata > Mammalia > Chiroptera > Hipposideridae > Hipposideros > Hipposideros armiger. The sequence goes on along the minus strand of NW_017732335.1, from coordinate 35,288 downwards.
GAGTAGCTGAGTCATAGTGTCACTCCCTGGACAGTACTAGCCTCTATCCTCCTAAAGTGCTTAATCCTACTCAATTCAAAAACCAAAGCTCCCAGGAGAGTAGCCAGAGACCGTGAGTGCATTCTAGGACCCATCATTGTCTCTTCAAGCCTTCTTCCCAATGGCCTCTGCTGACCCTGGTGCATGGTTAGACCACACACGATTTTTTTGATAGCTGGATTTCTGGCCCACGATTTTTTTTGTTATTGTTGTTGCTGTCAGAAATCCTTTCAACAGGTTTCCTAAGGATGCCATGGTGAAAATTAAGCAAGTCGAAAAATCAGGCTGAAATAAGCAGCTGTTGCATAATAGCATATCGTACAGAATTCATCTCCAGAAAAATCAGTTTGCAATGAAAGCCCACTTCGGTTCTTTTCATACAATTTGAAGATACACACGCTCATTCTTGAGTCCAGTGACATCATGCTGTCCGTATTTCAGGGTATGATGAATTTGGTATATTAAATGTTAATATAAACCTTCCAGTTAAAGTAGCCTCCCAAAATATATACCATGTTAATTAGAATGCTGAAGAAGAGTTTTTGGTTTGTTTCTGTTTTTTAAAACTCATTAAGCATGCTCTCTCAACTTAAAAGTGAGAGTAGAAGTCATTAATATATGCAAAGTGTGACCATTCAGCAAGGAAAATTATCTCTATGTGTAGCCTAAGAAATCCTACGCTTTCTTTGGTGGTCACATCTACCACTGCTGAGCTGCCATCCCTTCTATAGTATCTATCTTTTTCAAAAAGAAATTTCATTATTTAAAAGAAATTTCATTATTTCCAATACCTGGGCTGAATCAACCACTGCAGTGTATAATAATTTTCCCATATTTTCTGACAAGTGCATTTTACTATGACAAATACTGCATCTAGCATTCAGTTACAGCAACCAGTAATATAACAATCTTTATTCCATTTCCCAAACTAATCAGGATGCTTAATGGGTTTTTAGATACATACTGATGCAAGATCATGATGTCGCAATAAACTCATATGGAAATGTTTTTCCTTTTTTTTTCTAGTTTTCTTCTTTAAAATAAATAAATAAGCCTCAAAGTTAAAACCAAAAAAATTCCATCAAAGTGTTCTAGAAAAAAAAGTCACATTATCAACCATTTGTTAGGTCTAAATAATATGCCTCTATAACCCTCCCCACCTTGAGAACAGTCTCTTTAACAAAGACAGGAGGAAAAAAATAAATCGGTTAACCAGGAGGAGGGTCATGCCTTGTCTGTTGTAATATAGTCTGACCACCCAAAGTGATTGATTTCTTAAAAGAATCCATAGCCATGACTCATATAGACGTCCTGCCATCCTGCAGCCATCTATCTACAAGGTAGCTTGCACTTCTAAGGTCATTCAGGGTGCTTGAATCCCTGTGGTTCTCTCGGGAAATCCAGGAGTTTCTGTAGACTCATGGTTTTTTGTTTGTTTGCTTATTTTTTTGTATTTTGATGGAGTGAGGTTTTTCAGTTTTACTGCCTCAAAAAAATAAATGCTGTGAAAATAGAAGTGTTAAATAAGAATGATTTAATAATACCATGTATTTTTGCATATCTCTAATACATTTGCCTCCATTCTCAAAATAAAATCAAGGAAAACAAAAATCAATCAATCAGTTTCTCCCCCTCCTCCCCTCTCTTGTCGAAAACACATGTGGTGGCAAAAACTAAACACAGTTGGCCCTTGACCCAGTCATAACAGAGATTATCAAAGGAACCACTGGTCATTTTGACTGCTTAGTATAAAAATACAAACCATTCTATGACTTCTCCCCCTCGTCTAGCGCAGCCTTTCTTCTCCCCCACACCAAATCCTTTCTCCACTGCTCCAAGAAACACAGTAATTTAAGATTCCTAATACTCCTAAAATAAGTGAAAGTAATGAACACTGAGCTTGTCCCACAGTCGCTGCCTGATTTATCCTCCTCCTCAAATGAAACAGGACAACAGAGCAGAAACAGAGAAAAATAAAAAATGCACTCACACTCTGCTATTTTTCTCCATCAATCTTGTGATCTTTTTTGTAATTACCATTCTTCACTACCATTGTTACTAACACCACCACTACCAGCAGTTATTTAACATGGAAAAACTAACATTTCATCCAAGTTTATTTTGATCTAAGCTTTCTCTTCATGTAATTTAGTCTCTGTTTATATGGCTCCAATAAATCTTCATCCTTCCCTTCCTCCTTTTCAAGATAGTAGCAGGTGAATGGGAAAGGGGCGTGACATACAAGGCATCGGAGGTTGTGAAAAGGGGTATGAAGGTAATCTTTGCAGGGCAGCTGGTCTGGTTTTCATGTACTACTCAGATCAGTATTTGATCACATTTATTTTTATTTTTGGTGGGAGGTAGGGCTTTGCTGGCTCTCATCGACAAGTCGTGGAACGCACCCATTTGCCTCCAGTCATACAGTATTGGAGCACTGTCACCTCTAAGCGCCGCCTCCTGCCAGCCCTCCACACCTCCACAGCTCTCCCCTGGGCACACAGACACTTCCAGATCCCTTTAATAACCAGCCTATATGAAACTGGTGTACTGAACAAACCCAGTGTGATGAAAATACAACTTTTTTAAATCTCTTTTCCTTTCAACACTTTTCAGATTAAGAAAATCTTCCTCCTGCACTTAAGACTCTCTCACACTTACAAGCAATCCTTCAGTCATTACAATTCACAAAGCATTCTAATTTGATAACTTAAGCTATTCTGTGTGATAATCAAAACTCAAAATGTGACTCTAACACCTCCTCTCCTCCCTCTTGCAGGGAGCTAGCCACTTGCACTGAGAAAACAAGGGCAGAGTTCTCCACTTCCCATGCATAATCCTACTCCGTTTCTTCCACTAGCTTAGATTTAGAACTCTGGAAAGTTGGGCCCAGAAGGATAAAGGATTAAGGGAAAGGGCACTGACAGTGGCAGGTACCATTGTTGTCTCATAAAGCAGCCTCCTGGGGAGGGATTTAATACTGACTTTCTTGCAGGGGATCTCATAGGCTCCTTGGAGATTGTATTCACTGAGAACTTCCACTTCTGCCCCGTTGACATGTGGATCACTGCCCTTCTGGTGCCCGAGAGCTTCACAGTGGCTCATTCATTGTGGACTCTCCTATTAAAACACCCTTCATCCTCTCAACTCTGAGCAAGATCTTCCCACATGGACTACATGGGAAAGCCCCATGCATCCTCTGTCCAAATAAGCTCTAAAAGTGTTAGCCACCTCTATTCCAGGCAGGCACAGTTCTCTGTGGTGCCCAAGTGTTGGGAGTGCCTTTCAAACTCTCTGAGTGGTCCCACTGAAGCCTCCTCCCAAACTGAGTTTAAAGTGGAAATAGAACGCACCCCCATCCCCACCACACACACACACACACACACACACAATCCCTTTCCCCTTCTCAACAATCTCCCTATACATATTTTCTGTACCTTTTCATAGTCTTGATGTAAATGAGGGGCCCTTAGATGAGAAGACTATAGAGTGTAACATTTGTTATTTTCCATTTCTTTTGTAATTTCAGTATATGATAAACTAGCACCTCACTTTGGAATTTCACATATAGTAATTTTATGTGTATGAGTCCCAAAACTTGAATTTTAACCTCTTGTTACACATCTAACTGTTCTTTTCTTTGACTTCTGCCATCCCTCTTGTGTTAGGCACTGAGCTGAAAGCTGGTTTTCTCCTAAGTTCCTGTAGTCTTTTTAATAAGGCCAGATAAGCTGGCCACGCACATTAACATCCCTGGGCTGCTTCCAGCAACTATGTGGTTGAACCAAAGTAAAGCTCTTCCACAACCAAGTTTAATGAGGGTAAGGGAATTAGACACCCTGTTGATTGACATTTCCATTTCCCTCTGTCTTCCTACCCACAATCCACCAAGATCAAAAAGGGAGGGCTTTCTTCCAGTTCTCTTTTCTGAGGGGCTGTGACTATCTTTTCATATCATCTCATTAAGTCTGCCAGGCTTTCTCATCTGGAAACAAAGTCATATGGTTTCTGCCAGGAATATTGTAATACGCAACAGACCCACTGAAGCAAACGTCCTTCATTACATGTATTGATATTGTAAATGCCTGAAATTCTACACTTTTGAAAACATGAAGCTTCCCCCCCCTCTTTCTAATTGCTGTAGTAGGAAATCTGACCACCTCTACACTTAAATCCAAACCCGGCTTATTACCAGAATTACATGAGGAGAGTTTTACAATACTGATTTCTGCCCTCCCAACCCACACCAACAGATCACTGAATCAGAATTCCTGAGGACGGAGCTGGAGGTCTTATGATTCTGAAGGTCAACCATGGCAACCGCTATTTTTATCATTAAAATTGAAAAGTCTCTACAGAGGTTACAAACTATTCTACAAATTGAGAAAAATTAGGTATAGACAGTGAGAATCCTCTGTAAGACTATCACTTTTCATTTCCTCCATGTGTCCAGCAATTTCCAGAATGTAAAGATTCACAGACATTTCTGAAGTTTTGCTACTAATCAATAATCAATACAAGCCTATTAATTAAGCCTTGCTTTTGGGAAAGTCAAACACATGCTTCTATTGGACAGTAGTTCACTCAATACTTTCATAACAATAATCTGAATTTATTTTGGGGGGATATTTTTTATTGCCTTACCTTCATCTGTAGAAAGGTCATAGAAAGCATTAATAGATTTTGATAGAATTTTTTTAAAGTCTAAAGGAACAAAAGCTGAATAGCACTCTGACAAAAGTTAAAAAGATGTGATTCACACTATAAGAGAATTCAAAATCTGCCTGATGTCCAAGGGATACACAATATGTGCAAGGAATACATCCAAACTGTTTAATGCCTGAGCCTCACAACGTAAGTCAGAAAGAAGATAATGTTATTATCAAGAAGCTTTTGAGAATAAGAGTCTTTATTGTACCTATTCCCAAACACACTTGCTGATTTTACACAATGACATAAAAAGAGACTCAGGATACAAATTTAACAGGCTTCTATCTTAAGAAGTTACACTGCCTGATGCTAGCCTCTTTTGTACAAATAAACTTGAATAGTTTGGATACATTTCAAAAATTCATAAATCACAATCTGAAGATAGTTTACCATCAATTGTTCCTGCATATAACATCAGGGAGGCCTTTTGGTGTTTCTATAGCATATAGTCACTGCTTCTACTATGTCTTATGCTTCAAAAATCAAAAGGCAATTACAAAATATTTAGAGGAAAAAAATAGAGAAAATAGATTGTCTCATATTTATCCCTGGATTAGGGGAAGCCATTGTTATCTTTCCCAGAGTTAAAAATGGTGTAAGGTTTTAAGAAAGTGCTTACAAAGAAATTAACTTCAATCCTATAGTTGTGTAGAATAGTGATCTCCAAATTTATGTAAGAAACAAGTTATTTTAGCAATCTAAAATCAAGGGGAAGTAATCAGAAGTTTTGTTTTAGATGTTTTGTCTCTAAAATAACATCCTTAAGCTCTTTTATGCCCATTTTTCTTGAGCCAGTCTTCTAAAATCAGTTACATTAGTAAATGTTTCAGCTCTTAAACAGTCTCAGAGCATCTGTAGCTGTAACTTCATTAGAATTACCTTGCAGCTCACAAAATCAGTTCCAGGGTATTTTATTTTATCTGCATACATTAGATCCATAAGAAACTGATAGCATTTCTGATAGATGTTACTTAATGGATTTAACACCATACCTTAGCAAATGCATATTTTCGTTAACCTGTACTTTAAACAACTTAATTGTAACATAATTGCTGGACTTTTCTTCCCTCAAAAGTTACTCTTAATGAAATTCATACAGAATAGCACAATTAAATGAGATGATTCTGAATAGTGGTCAGGTGTTGTAGCTACCTTATTAAGGACCTACTGGAATTTCCTGACTATGACACTGGTCTTTATATCCATTACCATCAAATACGACTCCCCTTAAATGGATAGTTTTCATTACATTATTATATTATTAAAAATAGTGGTCTCCAAGATTGTGTCCCCACTATCAGGAAGTACAAGGCAATCCATATGAGTTGAGAAGAAAATATTAACATTTCTATGTATTTAAATTTCCATTTAAAAAATTAAGCTTCATCAATTTTCTAGCACTTAATATTCAGACAAATACTGACATTCCCAACCATCCATGTATCAGGTGGTTGCCATCACAAATAGATGAGGTATCTTGACAGAAAAAAAACTGCTCCCCAATGTGGAGGGGTAAGAACTGGTGCCTCACCTGTCTGTTTGCTCGTAGTGTGATGGACATAGTGAACTTGAACTGTGACAAACTATGTAGATTTATGGATTTTTCTAGGTTTAGTAAAAGAACTCTTGTAAACTGCACAAGTACTTTCAAAATACTCCTGCAAAGACTACAGACTGAATACAATACTAATAACGTAAACATGGGTGAACAATAAACACCAGAGCTGGTACTTACTCTCCTTACATGAAAATCTCCTTACAAAGTAAAAACAATAATCTGGCCACAAGAAGTAAGTGGAATTTATCAAAAAGGTTATTTGAAATGTGGATTTACATTTACTATGGTTAACAATTAACCCTGTCTTAACTCTTTGTAGTGCCATTAACTATTAACAAATAATACTATCACTGATGGGCAACGTTTCAAATAATTTACTGATTTGTGGTTAACTTACATTGTATTTATTTCTGTGTATGCTTTTTAATGCACAATATATTAGTGTAATGGTAAATGAATTAAATATATAAGGAAATAAATATACAAAGATATTTGGGGAGTGCACACTAAAAATATTTTACCAACAGATGCATTACTAAAACAGATTATAAATCATTGGCCTACAAAAATGGCAGAAAGAAGAAACACAGTGGAAAATATTCAGTAACTGACAAATAAGGTTTATGTATATACAGGCACCTACATACACTGTTGGAATGTGTGTTTTCCTGTTTTCATATTTATTCCGAATACAAATGTGTTTTATGTTTTGGGAATACACACAAAGCAAAAAGTAATGTCTCACGCTAAAGATTTGACTTAGAGAGAGCTTAAGATTTCTAAATATTCCTTTTGTTTTCCCTTCTTCAACACATTTCTTCATTGCCCAGTTCAGACTGAATGAGGAATTGTTCCAGAGAGCTAAGAAAAACAACAGCTTGAGTGGCAATAAAATGAGGTTCTCCTGTATGTTTCTGGTTTAAAGGAAGCCACAGTTATTTAATCCTAGATTAAAATATGCCCTGAAAAACTAAGGAAGTATTAGCAGGAAAATATCGCTGCACTAGTTTCACTGAGCATGCTGGGAATTACCATATTTCCTCATGTATAAGATGCTCCCATGTATAAGATGCACCTTAATTTTGGGGCCCAAAACTTGAAAAAAAAAAACGTATTACATAAAATTATTGAACTCAAGTTTCATTCATCATAAAATTCATACAACTCCTCATCACTGTCAAATGCAAGTAAAAAAAATCTACAACCACTGTATAAGATGCACCCAGTTTTTAGACCCCAAATTTTTCGAAAAAGGGTGCAGTGAAGGAGTTTTCGCTATATTAACACCTCCAGGGAAGACTGAGATAATGGTTGCCATCACCTGTGAGCAGATGAGAAAAGAAGTTATAACTAAAAGACCAAAGACTTTAACTCTAGAAAGAGCAAAAACTCCTTTGATTATAATGAAATTTAAAAACAAGAGACTTGTGAGCCACTTATCGCCTGATCAAATGTCTCATCCTTTTATAGAAGTTAAAATATTCTCAGTGAGTTGCACTTTTCACTTTACTATGAGTTTCCCTAAGGGTAAATCTTTCATACCAATAATTTGATTGAGGGTTCCTACTCCAAAGGTGGCAAAAACCTAAGAGAACTTCTCTTGCATATGAAAGCTATCTTTTCTTGTCTCCTATAATTTTAAAAGGTATTTTTAAAATGTTCCTGGAATCAGACTTTATGTGCAACATGTCACAAAAGAGTGAATATTTATGATCAAATTGCTCTTCTAAAATGTATCATAAAATCAGGTTTATAGTAAATGTTCCTCAGACCATTAGCTACCATCATTCTCTAGGCCTTTACTTAGCTGTTTTATTAATAGTGCACAATCCTCATTACTAGTAACAGTTACTTATTAAACACAGACCTATCCACCATAAGCCAGATTCTTGTCCTGCTGCCTGTTTTACAAGATACTTATAAATAGCTTCTAACCCCATCTGTCTGGGGATTGTTGAGGGCCCTCCCACCTAGAAATAGTGGAAAGGGGCTCAATGGCCTCTTCTGGACTTTTCTAGTACTAGAACTTAGTAAGCCTCAAAACAAAATTCAGCCTGGAACTATAATTCATTTGGTGACATTTTTTTTTAATTAATGATTTTCCTGATAACTTGCAGTGCAGAAAGAAAAAGAACAAGGAAATTGACATTCAGAAAGAGCAAAGAAAGAGTAGAAAAGGAAAACCTAGAAACAAAAGATTAGTCCTTTCCTTCTTACATTATTACTTTTGATGTCAGTGTCACCTTATAAAGTCCACTTAGTAAAACTGACAGGAGTGGGTATGTTTTGCCTTCAGGCTCCATCATGTGCTATCAGGTGTAAATGGAGGCACCTTCTAGAAACGTCTGACAATCCCTGAGGAAATCTTTCTGCTTCCTCACTGAAGCCCAGCGGAGAAAGCTCATAGCAGTTCAGCTGAACCAGACAGCTTATGAGATGAAGACAGACAGCAGGAGGAGACTGAAACCATTCTGCAGAGTGGATAGCAAATAATCAAAGAGAAGACAGCAGGAACTTCAAAGACTCAAGGGACACCATCTGAAGCAAAGTGACATTGATATCAACATCTAGGAAATGACAGAGGCAGATAAATTGCTTGGGCAAGAAAAAAGAGATGGGATGACCCAGTTTAGGCAAAAAGTAATTTGCTAATCACAAAGCAAAGAAATAATACAATAGACTCCCCTCTCCACTCACACACAGCAGGTAGAGCCATTATCCAGATACAGCAGTCGGCACTAAAGGAGAGCGACTCAGATGTGACTGGCGCTCAAACCACAGAGGGCTTCTTTGGAACAACAGCTCACCCCAAAGAAAAACTGGCAGCCAGTGCCACCTGCAGAGGAAAGATATATCTTCTGCAGGCACTAGCTCTCCAAAGCTGACAGCCTGATATATTCTGCTGAATAAATCGAAAAACTTTCAAGTGGTCTAAAAAAAGTAGTCTGAAGTAGACTGCACTGCAGGGATCCAATCAAGTTAAGAATGTCAGGAGCCTGTGGCAACATCCACACCAGGAAAAAGGTCCCAAACTCCGAGTTAAGTGCAAATGAGAAAATATCATGGTGGGTTTTGTTTCTTTCTGTATGTTTTAGATTTCTTTTCAGGGTTTGTCTGTTGTGATTTTTTAAAAGACAGAAAACTGAAAACTGTTCTTTTCATATAGGAGAAAAGTGGGCACTGAAAGTACTTTTTCCTGGAACACAGAGCAGGTGTTACTTTCTCCTTGAATTTTTTCTTCAGCTTTTTGACGCTGCCTGGAACTGACTTTCCCTTCCTCCAGGCTCTCTGTTCAAGCCCTGTCTCTTCTGTGAGTCTCTCCTGAATGAATCTAACCCTCATTGATCTCTCTTCTGTCTCAATTCGTAACTTACTTATTGCTTGAATCATTCAATGGGGAGCTTAATTAAATAGTCATGCCTCGCTTAACAATGGTATAGGTTCTAAGAAATGCATTGTTACATGATTTCGTCATTCTGTGAACATCATGGAGTTCACTGACACAAACCTAGATGGTACAGCCCACTCCATACCTAGGCTATGTGGTATAACCTACTGCTCCTAGGCTACAAACCTGGACAGCATGTTACTGTACTGAATACTGTAGGTAATTATAACACAATGGTAAGTATTGGTGTATCGGAACGTATCTACAATACATATATAAAAGGTACAGTCAAAATATGGAATAAAAGATTAAAAAATTATACAGTTATGTAGGGCATTTACCACAAATAGAGCTTACAAGACTGGAAGTTGCTCTGGGTGAGTCAGCTATGAGTGCTTAGTGAACGTGAAGGTCTAGGACATGACTGTGCACTACTGTAGACTTTATAAACACTGTACACGTAGGCTGCAGTGAATTCATAAAAATACTTTTTCATTCTTTAATAATAAATTAACTTTAGCTTACTGTAATTGTTTTACTTTATAAACTGTTTACTTGTTTTAACTTTTCAACTCTTTTGCAATAACACTTAGCTTAAAACACAAACACATCGTACAGCTAAACAAAAGTATTTTCTTCCTTTATATCCTCATTCTATAAGCTTTTTCTACATTTTTAAATTTTTTTAAGCCTTTTTAAAATGAAAACAGAAACACGTTAGCCTGGGCCTACACAGAGTCGGGACCATTAATGTCACTGTCTTCCACATCTTGTCCCACTAGAAGGTCTTCAGGGGCAATAACACGCATGGAGCTGTCATCTCCTATGATTATCAATGTCTTTTTCTAGAATCCCTCCTGAAGGACCTGCCTGAGGCTCTTCTTAAGGTCGTGTCACTTTTCAGAAATATGTCCACTGTGGCTTGCTTGGTTTGTCTCCTTTTTTCATCATAGATTTGCTTGTAAACAGATAATACACCATGACCCATGTTTTCAAACTTTTTAAGGAGCTTGTTGAGGTCTACAAAAGCTTCTGTTAAACTCTTCCCTGTGAATTTTCTTGTAGGTTCTTGTTTTTCTTCACCTGCAGTTTCCTTTTCTCTTGCCTCTTCTCCAGCTATGCATTCCTGCTCCAGTTCCAACAAGTCCTTATTAGTCAATTCCTCAAGAATCACCTCTAGGAGCACCTCAATGTCAAAGTCAAACTTATCCACACCCAGGTTAAAGCTGTTTGCCATCTCAACCACAGCTTTGTTCATTATTGCAACCTCCTCATCCTTGGCAATTCCTTTGAAGGCATGGACAAACTTCTTGAGTTTCTTGTTCCAGGTACCATTCATATACTCCTTGGTGACATCGCCCCAAGCCCAAACAAGGTTCTTGATGCAGTCATAGATGTTGTAATCCTTCTACAACTTCATCAGTGTCTTCTCAGTATCTTCCTCAGTTGCAGCAATAGCCTGGGCAAAGGTCCTCCTCAGGTCGTAGGCCGTAAAAGCTCCTTTAACTCCTTGACACATTGGTTGGATCAAAGAGATGGTATTTACAGGGAAAAACACCACTATGATATTAGGATGAAGATCACCAAAGAGGGATGTCCCAGAGCACTATCAATAAGCAAAATCAATGTTATTCTCCAAACAGTACTTTTCCATTTCGCTGGCATGGCAATTCAGGAGGGCATCCTGGAAGAGGAGCTCGGTCATCCATGAGTTTGTATTGCTCCTGTAATGCACTGGCGGTGTGTACATATTGATGGAGTTCTCACTGTGTCAGATCACACAGGGTTTCAATGTGTAGCCTGCAACATTGCCCCCAAGCAAGACCATTATCTTGTCCTTAAAAGCCTTGAGACCTGGCATTGACTTGACCTCCTTATGGATGAAAGTCCTTTCAGGCATCTGTTTCCAAAACAGAGACGTTTAATCCATATTGAATATTTGCTTTGGCAAGTAGTTTCCCTCCACAATCAACTTATCTATAGAGTTTCCAGAAATTCTTCAGCTGCCTTCACATCACTGCTTGCAGACTTACCACTCACTGTCACATGTAATGAATAACAATTCTTGAATTGTTTAAAACACTCAGAGCTTACTGTTATTATTATTAACAAAGTTAACACTTACTAAGTGCTTATTATGGGCTAAATATTACATGTATTTTTTTCTTTTAGATGTCACACACTCATGAGTAGAATGTTATTGCTCCATTTTATAGATGAGCAAACCACAAGGAGATACAAATAACTTGCCAAGATCACATCACCAAGAAGTGATGGAATCATGAGGCAAACCCAGGTCTCAGAATCCAACAATTACCTTTGCCTTCATTACAGAGTAGTTTAATTTATTGCTAGCTCTGGGTTTAATTAACATGAATCCTTTATTGGCTCACCAATACCTACATTCTTCATCATGGCCCATTCTACCTCTCTAGCCTTGCCCTGGTTGCCACCCTTTAAGCACTACACAGTCCTGGCCTACACTACAAAGGTTCCTTGGAATATACCAGTTCTTCTTTTCCTTCTTGCCTTCTCATAGGCTATAGTCTCTGTCCAGAAAGTACTGTCTCTCTACCACTTCCCGCTCCCTGCCCCCAGTCCTTTCCTTAGCCATCTTCAGGACCCACATGAAACATTAACCCCTCAGGAATCCTCTCCTGGGCAGTTAAATGCTTCTTCCTGTGCAAGCAAGCACCTGGTGCCACATGCATCTCATAACAGGTATGTTACAAATATGCAACTGATACACTGCTTTAATTATTTGTTTCTATCTCTCTTTGATATAAATCTTCATAGCTTGTAAAACCCTGAAAGGGACAATATCTTATTCTTTACATTTTTAGTGCTTACCACATAATAGATGTTTTATAAATGTTGGGTAAATGATTTGCTGGCTGGATAAATGAATAGATGGATGGTTTCTAGTTATTTGGCTATATTCACACAACTTAAATTGTTCAAATAAATTTTCCAATAGAAGAGACCTTCTAAAAGGAAACATATTTTCTTAATACTAGCTCATCTAGTATCCTAATCTCTTCTTTTAAAATGCAAGCACAGGGCAGCCAGTTGGCTCAGCTGGTTAGAGTGCAGTGCTCATAGCACCAAGGTTGCTGGTTTGATTCCCACATGGGCCACTGAGATGTGCCTCCCTCCTCCCCCAACAACAAGATTGAAAAACAACTCTTGGCTTGGCACTGATGGGTCCTGGAAAACACACTGTTCCCCAATTAAAACAAAAACAAAAACAAAAATGCATGTACACACACATACACACATTGCCCTAAAGGGAAAGTCTTCTTTAGGAAATACGTTAAGCATTCACCAAAGCCATTAATCCTAATAAATATTTAAAGAACACTTAGCTAATAATAATTCCATTTATTGAGTGTTTCCTATAGTCCTCAGGTATCTTATCTTGTACACAACACTGTGTGACGTATGTATTATTAGTCCCATTTTATAGATGA
>NW_017732335.1:18148-21767 GCF_001890085.2 Hipposideros armiger | reverse complement strand
TTACGTATACACATAACTAAACATTTCACATGAGAAGAAGCAAAAGAGATCTAATAAGATTTGGAAGAAACAACAACAGGAAAAGCTTGAGAGAAGATAGGCTCAAATGGGAAGTTTTAAAAATCACCAATTAGAAATAACAGAGATTTGACAGTTGATAGTGGTGATAGAGAAGAAAGAAGGGCAGCAGTGATGCACAGCAGAAGAAAAGGAGAACATTTTAAATAATTTAAAAGCCTAAAAGCCTAAAAAGCCCCTATGGATACCTGGACTGGCTGAATGTCACTGAAGAAATGACGTATTGCTCTAGTGGATTAATAGCTACCTCTCTGAACCTTGTTGGTCCTTGATAGTATCAGGGTGTCATGAAAAGGGCAAACGAAATGGTGGAGTACCAGAAGAGGAACAGGGAGAAACTGCTATTCATAGCACAGTCCAGTGACAAGCTAGGCTATTGATGATACAATGCTGGGTCCACAACAATTTTTTCTAATGTGTGCTTTATGATAGGCACCATGCTACATGCTTTACATATATTTCTTAATTTACTCCTCAAATAATCTCGGAGATAAATCCCATCGCCTTTTTACCGCTATGGCAGCAGAGTCTCTGAGAGAGTATCTAAATGGTGTTCACAAAAGCAGTTGTATATAACTCAACAGAGCTGCTTTAGGCAGGTCTGGATTGGATATCAGTGATAGAGAACCAGCCTGAACAAGCTTAAGAAAAAAAAGAAAGTAAGCTTGATTCATAGAAGCAAACTGTGTTCAGAGGGTCCGTACAGCAGTTTCAGGGGCACAGGCACCAGGACTGGAAAGTTGCAGGACTCTGCCACTCCTCTCAGCTTTCCTCACCGTGTTGGCTCAACGCCCCCTTTCTTCAAAGTGGCTCCTCTTCACGGTGAGAAATAGGGCGGCCAGCACACATCTAGCTCACATCTCCCAACTTCACCACCTCTTCCCAAACCTGGACCGGTTAACTGACTGGGGTGGGCTGTCTGAGCAGCTCAGCTCTTTAGGTGTCTCTAACCTCTGCTCAGTAGTCATGGCCAAGGGCAAGGGAGCAGCACACACAGGTCTGGGGGAATCCTGGTTTCANATAATCAATAATGTTGTAAATATTTTTTAGGGGGCCAAATGGACTCATGTCTTGTTAGGGTGACCACTTCATAGACAGTGTAGAGACCTGACCACTGCACTGTACATCTGAAGCTGATGTTGAATAATACTGTATGTCAACTATAATTTTATATACATATATAGTCACACGATGTGGAGTAGAGAGTGAGAATGGAGTCAATGGAATTGTAATAGATAAGCATGATATTGGGGGTGGGGGGACAGTGGGTGGGGGAAAGGAGGCTGTCACTTTGTGAGGGGTGAAAGGATAACTATTGCATTGTTTTGTACTCCTGAAACTAATAATAAAAAAAGTATTGTTGACTCCAGATAATACAGAATATCAGTACATATCTGTACTGTACATGGTCAGTTAATTCACACTCATCATTATTTCCTTACTAAGGTATATAAAATAATTTTCTTTAAAAGAATTAGAGACCCAAAACTGTCATTATACTTCTGGACATGTGATTTTCACAAATATGTTTTACAGAACTTAGCTGTAAAATGCCAAAGAAAATATAGTATGTTAAAATTTCTATATTTTTAGATTTTTCTTCTATAATTGAACATAAATTGAAAACAAAAATCTCAGTGCTTTAGGTGTTAAAATTTTGTTTTCAATAGAAATATGAAGCCAACAAAATTCAAAGAAGTACCTTATGTCTGTCCATGATACACTAGACAATGTGAATCTTTGTGAAAAGAAGACTGGATTTGAAAAGCCTGGGATTTTACTACGTCTTGGATTTGCCCCAACACAAAAGTCTTGTCTCGAAGCACTTGAAAAGAAGCCACACCTGACTGAAAAGATCTCATTGAAGTCATGTGTTCTGTTTTGTGATTTGGAGCAGAAAAATGACACTGAAGCAGTGTCCTTGTCAAATAATGTCCCTAACTCCATGAAGCAGGTCATGAATATAGGCAGCTATGGCATTTACCTACACAGGAATGAAACCATCCAGAGCCCAGTGCAGCAAAAATTGTGTGGTTTCTTACATAATACACACTAATTTCGTGAGGTTCTTTGGGATGTCGAAAAGGCTATCTTAAAAATAGCAAAAGATTTATTAAGAAAATATCTGACTTGAAAAAAATGATAATTCAGAGATGCTGAGCCACAAAATTAAGTGTCCTTTGTTAGAGAAAGCAGCTCCACACATCACCTGGATTCATTGTTTCCAATTGCCACATATGCTGGTATCAAAGGCTGCCAAGGCCCTTGAAAAAATTCACAGGTGTCTCTCTGAAAAATCACTAATATGAACCGAGTCAAGGCCTCTACTACACAGAAGGTCATTGGCATTCAAGAGGATATGGTGTAAAGAGGCCAACAGAACTAGATTTCAGTCCCAGATGGGTTACTTACTAGTAAGGTGATCTTAAACAACTTCTCTAAGCCCTCTGAGTCTAGAGTTTTCCCATCTGTAAAGAGATAAGAATCCCTACCTAACAATAATGCTAAGGACCAAATACGATAATATGTAAATAGATCTAGCAATGTGCCTGGCACTCAGCAAATTTTTGGTTGCTTTAAACTGAATAAAGATCTCAAAAGTCTCTTGCTCCTTCTTCTGAGGCTCCAACTCCAAATTTTCCCAGTGAGCTGAAAGGTTTATTTTCCCTTAGGCCTCATCACCATTACCTACAGTGCTTGCAGGACTGGCAACACAGAGTTTCTCCTAGGTCGTCCAGCCAAGAAAGCCCCTTTTCTCAAGGTCGGCTACAGCTGCCTTGACAGGACTACCAGGTACACCTCTCTCCTCTTTCAGATATAGGCACTATTTCCACCCACACTTATCTCTGCTGTTAGCTGCTCTTTCAAGGTATATTAGAAAGCCCATCTGCTTAACAAGACAGAATTTTTCTCTGAACTATGTATAGCTCTCTCCTCTGGATGAGCAAGTCTGCTGCAACTCTTCATCTGTCATTTTCATTTTTATTCAGTTAGCATCTGACATCCATTAATCTAGCCATCCTCTATGCATATGGATGTTGGGTTAAGATAGCATATGAAAAATACAATACGCAGTTGAACCCTTAATTTACTTTAGGTTTTAGAACTCACCATTTAATTGTGTAATTCTACTATTTTTAACTAACATTCATTGAGTGTTTTACACTTCACCAAACACTTTCAAATATTTATTGATCCTCACAAAAATCCTATGTGGTAGGTAAGCCAGATATTATTAATCTCATTTTTTTAGAGATAGAGGACAGAAAATTTAAGTCAACTAGCTAAAGCTACTTAGCTAATCCACTGTCAAATAAACTAGATCCTAGGTCTTGTGGTTTAAAATTCATGCCTTTCCCGCTATATTATGCTGTCTCCTAGTGTCACTGAGTATTATCTTTTATCTAACTGATAATAGGAGTAGTCAAAACAAAAGGAAGCCTCTGAAATTAGCATCAAGGTATGTGTATCAAACCAAGTGATTAAAGAAAGCAAAACTGCACCAAGAAATGCTTTAATTTGTATTTATAGTGTTACATCC
>NW_017732335.1:11721-15679 GCF_001890085.2 Hipposideros armiger | reverse complement strand
TGTTCAGAGGGTCCGTACAGCAGTTTCAGGGGCACAGGCACCAGGACTGGAAAGTTGCAGGACTCTGCCACTCCTCTCAGCTTTCCTCACCGTGTTGGCTCAACGCCCCCTTTCTTCAAAGTGGCTCCTCTTCACGGTGAGAAATAGGGCGGCCAGCACACATCTAGCTCACATCTCCCAACTTCACCACCTCTTCCCAAACCTGGACCGGTTAACTGACTGGGGTGGGCTGTCTGAGCAGCTCAGCTCTTTAGGTGTCTCTAACCTCTGCTCAGTAGTCATGGCCAAGGGCAAGGGAGCAGCACACACAGGTCTCGGGGAATCCTGGTTTCAGTGATCCACAGATGGTGTGCACTACACTGCCCTAAGAAATGTAATCACTTTCCAGACAAAGTCAAAGAGAAGAAGCAGATCATTAAAGGAGAAGAAATGGGACCTCACCACATACCTTCAGAAATTTAGTTCCAGAACATTCATGATATAGATTAATTACTGCTTTGTCCACATTATGTGATCCCAGAACCCAGAAAAATGAAATAAAGGTGACCCTTGAACAACACAGAGTTTTAGGGGCACTGACCTCTTGCAGTCAAAAATCCACGTATGGTTTCAGGTCCTCTAAAACTTTACTAATAGCCTACTGTTGACCACAAGCGTTACCTGTAACATGAACAGAAAATTAACACGTTTGTATGTTATGTGTATTATATACTATATTCTTGCAATCAAGTAAGGTAGAAAAATGTTATTACAAAAATCAGAAGGAAAATGCATTTCCAGTATTTATTTGTTTTTTTAAATCTGCATATAAGTAGACCTCTGCAGTTCAAACCTGGGTTGCTCAAGGGTCAACTGCACTTCAGAATATTCAGATGTTCATTTATCTTCACCTGTGAAGCAACACCTCCACACATAAAATAACCCTCTTCCCCAAATATTAAGAAATAGAGAGTAGAAGTTTTAACCTTTGGAGTTATAGTCGCCTTTAAGAATTGGATTAAACCTATGGATCACTGGGTCAGCGATGAAGCTATTATCTCTGAGCTTTAACTCCACCAGCTTTGAGATGTTGTAAACCACATCTGTTTCACCAGCTGACATCTGTTAGAGTTCAACAATAGGGGGCGCTTCAGGGAGACTGCAAGACAGGAGGAGGAAGGGTCTTGCTTTTTCTTGGCATCTTACAGGTTCCTTGAGCACCACCCCAGCAATGCTTTTTCACCCAGCAGAGGCAGTTTGTTTCTGAAGCCACAGTTGAGTCTAGTGTAGAGCTTCCAACACTCTCAGAACCAGCCCCATGGCGCCCCCTTAGCACCCCACACAAACTGCCTGATGTTCCTGCTAAGAGATCTNTTCCATTTATTGAGTGTTTCCTATAGTCCTCAGGTATCTTATCTTGTACACAACACTGTGTGACGTATGTATTATTAGTCCCATTTTATAGATGAAGTAACTGCGTCCTAGAGCACATAAGGACACATGGCTAGGAAAAGGTCAAATGGGGATCTGAAACCATGAATTCCTGGCCTAAAGTCAATGATTTTATCCACTGCTAGACTCAAATCATCAAAATTGGGCAACACAGTTATATAGAATGTGACTTTCTCTTTAGTAATTATATAAACAGAATTAATATATTTGTTGGGCATGTTAAAGACAGGATTTAACCAACAGCTCCACCATGAGTACAGCAAGAAATCAATACCAGAACTGGTCAATATGAAAATTCATTTTACACTACACAGTTTATACTGCCCCATTTATATAGTTTGTTTTCTGTTTTGTTTTTTTAAGACAAGTTTGTCAACAATAATCTGTAATTATTTCTGCAATGAATATAAATAAGACTCAATGTTCTGTTTCACATCAAGTTCTCTAAATTATTTTCAAACAATCCAAAAACACTCCTAGCCTAATTCTCTAAATAGTGTTATAACTGTTTTTAGTTTTAAGAAATGATGTCTTTTCTGTTTTTCTCCCCCTAATGGGAATAAAGAACACAAGTAAATTGGAGCTCAACTACACTGTGGAGAACTTTGTATAGAATTTGGTTTGCTCAGTTTTGTCTTACATAACTGCTTAAAATATTGACAGATGCTAAAAGCTCAAAATGTGAAGAAACACATATACTTTATCTTTAAGGACACTGTGGTAGACAGCCTCCAAGGTGTCCCCCACTGACCCCTGCCTCCTGGTGTTCACACCCTTGTATAGTTCCCTCCACCCTCAAGGTTGTTCTGTGTGAACAACTGAATACAGAAGAAGTTACCATACACGTATATGATTTACAAGGCTAGGTCATGAAAGGTATTTTGTTTCCTCTACCTCTTTCTTCCTATCTCCAGTTCCCATACTCACTCTGAGGGAAGCTAATTTCCGTGACATGAGGTTAGCCTAGCTGCCTCTCAAGCTGCCCTATTGGAAGGTCCTCATGGTGAGGACCTGAGGCTTCCTGCCAAGAGTCAGTGAGAACTGAGGCTTCTGGCCAACAGCCTTGTGAGTGAGCCATCATGGAAGTGATCCTTCAGCCACAGTCAGCTTTCAGATGATGGTAGCCTTTCTCTATAGCTTGACTGCAACCACATGAGAGATTCTGAACCAAAGTCATCCAACTTAGCTGTTCCCAAATCCCGACTCTCAGGATCTGTGCAAGAAAATAAATATTTGTTGCTTTCAGCTGCTAAATTCTGGAGGTAGTTTGTCACACAGCAATAGTTTCATGATAAAGACACTATCCAGTGGTCACATACAATACTTCTGCTTGAATCCCATTGCCCACAAAATGTAGCTTTCCAACCACAACTTGATGAGTATTAGGGTAGAAAAAATAGTCTTAATTCTAGCTGGCCATGCATCCCATTAAAAATTAAAATTTTAATTACCAAAAAAAAGAGCCAGAGATAGACAGCTATTAGGAGATAATTAGCAGCCTGTGAGAGGCTCTGACATTGGCAGCCCCCAATGAACCACACTTGCCAGTATTCACACCCATGTAAAATTTCCTCCCATTTGTATTCAGTCATGTGATTTGCCTTGGCCAATGGAGTGCTAGCAAACATGATGCAAGCAGAGGCTTACATATTGGGTCGTACTCTCTTGGCTCGCTTGATCTTAAGAGCCTGGCTGCCATTCTCTAAGGAAGTCCCGGCAATCCTGCTGGAGAGAGAGGCACTGTGAAGAATCCAGGCATCCTAGCCAAGCTCCCAGCTAACCGCCACTGCATGGGTGATCCCAGCTAACACCATGTCCCACAAGAGAATCACCGCAGAACCACAACAAAGAATCAATGTTTCTTAAAGCCATCAAATTTGGAGGTATTTTGTTATACAGATTAAATTACTAAAACACAACCTTAGCACATGTAAAACTAATTTACCTGAAAACTCACTACAAACTATAAAGTATTTTCTAAAATAAAAGCACTTTTTTCTTCTGTCATACAAAGGGTATCTGCTATACTTGATTTTAATCAGGTAAGGCAATTGACTTACACAATTGAATCTCACAATTAAGGGTTCTTACACTAGAAAAAGTACATCTTACAGATTACAAAAATGAGCTATTCTTATACTAAGTCTAGTGCTTAGTTTTTCCCTAAAACATCATTTCTTAAACTGTGGCATGGGATCCATGGATTGACTTCAGGGACCACATGAAACAGATGCCAAACTTTTTTGTCTTTAATTTCATCTAGAGCAGTGGTTCTCAACCTGTGGGTCACGACCCCTTTGGGTGTCGAACGACCCTTTTACAGGGGTCGCCTAAGACCATCGGAAAACAAAAAGATATTTACATTACGATTCATAACAGCAGCAAAATTGCAGTTATAGAGTAGCAACGAAAATAATTTTATGGTTGGGGGGGTCACCACAACATGAGGAACTGTATTAAGGGGTCGCGGCATTAGGAAGGTTGAGAACCGCTGATCTAGATACTTTGAAACATGAATTTGTGATAA
>NW_017732335.1:4604-7355 GCF_001890085.2 Hipposideros armiger | reverse complement strand
CCATCCATTCAGTTCCTTAGAATCCACGTATAAGTGAGATCATATGATATTTGTCTTTCTACGGGGGCTGTTTGAGCAGAGCTGTCTCCTTCCTGACCTTATCCTTTTATATCGTCACGGTGCAAAAGATTTCACATGACCCAATAAGCATATGCTCTTTCTTTAATGCCAGTTTTATATCAACTAAACTGCATCACGCAACCTATTCACTCTACATTACATCTCACAGAGCTCTGAGTGACAGTATTCCATTGTAGCAAAGACAAAAATGTTATACTTTGATAAGAATGTAATTTGGTGAAGAGATAACCTCTGTGCCTAGCGCACCAGGTGAGCAGCACTGTTCTGGAGGCTCTGGAAAGTACATCAATATTTACTAATCACTCGCTGTGTGCAGAGAGTGATAGTCCAGGCACAGTGCAAGATGATGACATATTTTAAAATATTCCCTGCCATCAGAGGCATAATCTACTTTGGAACACAGGACATATGTGAAAATATCCAAAGAACATATTTATAAGTAATAACACTACAAGAACCAATCAGTGTAGGAGGTATAAATCTCAGTCCACAATCCAGGTACACAGAAAACACTGAATTTCTTCATTATCTTTAAATAAACTAAATCCAACTCCAAATACCCAGCCTACTAAACTGTCCCTCCTTCCAGAATGCACAGAGGCTGTGTGGGCTACAGCACCAAAGGTGGCAAGGAGCTCTCTTGTCCTAGTCCTGGCTCATCCATCTTTGCTGATCACCGCTGACGCCTGGCTGAGATCATCCCTTCACTGGGACCCATGCCCAAGGTGATGCCTCCCTGTGTGAACTATGCAGACTTCCTCTTCAAGAAAACTCTCCACCCATTCAGAGTTGGTTTCCAGGGAGGAGTGCCAGGGAACACACCCGCTGTGGCCCACCCACCTCTCCCCCCTTCCTCATGGGGAAAGAAAGACCCTCTCTCTCTTGCCTTCCCTCTTTCTCTCTCTCTCCTTCTCTCCAACTATCTTTTTCCTTGGACACTTAGCATCATCTCAATTACAATTATACAATTATTATACGACACAAGAAAAACTAACAATTAGATGATGTTTATTATGTGTCAGGCACTATTCTACTGCTTTATTATATTTACTCATCTAATTCTTACACAACTTTCTGAGAAAGCACCATTATCCCCATTTAGAGGTTGAAGAAACTAAAGCTTGGGGAAGTGCTTTGTCGAAGGTCATCTAACTGGTAAAACTAGCTGATGGCAGGGCCAACCAAGTGGCACGTTGGTTAAGAGTTGGCTTGGAATGCCAGCTCTGAGCAGCAGGGCCCTGGTTCAGATCCCACATAAGGGCCAGTGATGCTGCGCTCTACAGCTAAGATGGTGAACAACAGCTCGACCTGAAGCTCGGCTGCCATGAGTCACCAGCGACGGCGTAGGCTGCAGTCCCCTGCTGCAGTGGGTTGCCATAAAGCTACTGTGTGTGGCCAGTAGCCAGCATGAGCTGCCAAGAGCCGCTGTGAGTGGCCATCCAGAGGGCGGCGACCGATCAGCCTCACCCAGGAAGAGCGCAATGATAATACCAACATGGGCCAGTGAAGCAACATCCTCCACAACTAGACTGAAGAACGAAAGGACAGCAATTTGTCTGTTCCCCTTCCCCAATTCCCCAATAAAAAAATCTTATTAAAAAAACATACCCCTGTTCACAGAGTGCTGTGGAAGCTTCCTCATAAAATATGAACCACAAACAAAATAAGGATATAAATTTCCCTCTGTTTTTTGTTTGTTTGTTTTTGTTTTTGTTTTTTACTGTAAATTAAAGTCAGCCATATCTTAAACACCATTCTAAAAACCTTACAGAGTTGGAGTTTTCTTATGATAGTTTTGAAATTTAGAGTGGGTTTAGATTTATCAGGCAAAAAATGTTTAACTCAATGGTTCAAAAACAAGGAACAGTTAACTTTCTAAATTTATGACTCAATTTGATCTGGATACTGGACAGCTGGATAGCTATCCTGTGGTGATGAATTCTAGCAATATTAATTTGTGGTTTTATTGGAAGCAAGGTCAAGAATGTTTAGAGCAAAGGTTTTTCAGGTCCACCATCCACAGGAAATTTCAAATAATACTCAAGTGAAAAACAATCTCCTGGACTCCCAAAAACTACTCCTTTGAGACCTCCTGACCTTCTGGGCTAGGGGGAAACTAGAAGTAATGATCTCTCTCTCTCGCTCTCTCTCTCTCTCTCATTCTCTCTCTCTCTTTCTCTCTCCCCCTCCCTCCTCCCCTTCCGTCCCTCTCTTCTCCATTCTTGTTTTAAAACAGTATACTCTTAACACTTATTTTCATAAAGTGGTATTTCTGGGAATCTGAAATTTGTTCCCATCTAAAAGAACACTGTGAAAAACTCAAGACTTATTGTCCCCTTACAATTCATCCAACATGATGAAATGCAAAAATGATATAAATTTCTTGTGTCATATTTTTCTTATTCCCGATAGTAACTATTAAGAAGGAACCTTCATTTTTTAAGGAGAAGTACAAAGTCTGATGGGTATTTCAAGAAGAAAAACCAACAATAATTGATTCACTCTATCATAGCCTGTCATGTAACAGCTGAGCCCGGGCACCACCAACAACAAACAAATGTGCCAAAGACAGCAAGATGCATTAGGGAGATAAAGCACAGCTTCCTACATGCCAAAGCACCCACTTAGACAGATGAAGAGATGGCACGAATACTGCTTGAAGGTGGATGC
>NW_017732335.1:0-815 GCF_001890085.2 Hipposideros armiger | reverse complement strand
TGAACACCTGCGTTCCTTCTGGGAGTCTGAAACTTTGGTACATGGCAGGCAGAGGATGCCTGCATGGCCAGCCCCAATAAAACACTGGACACTGAGTCTCTAATGAGCATCTCTGGTTAGCAACATTTTACATGTGCTGTCACAGCCCATTGTTGGAAAAACTAAGCACATTCTGTGTTACTCCCCTGGGAAATGGCCCTTGAAAGCCTGCATCTGTTTTCCCCTAGACTTTACCCTATGTGCCCCTTCCCTTGGTTGGCTTTGCTTTGTATTTTTTTGCCTTAATAAATCATAGCTGTATGACTATACGCTGAGATCTCTGAGTCCTCCCAGGAAAGCATCAAACCTGGGGGTGCACTTGGGGGCCCCTAACACACATAGCAAAAGGGACTTTTCAGACATGATTAAGAGCCTTGACATGAAGAGACTGTCTCAGATTATTTTGGTCGGCCCAGTGTAATTGAAGTAGAAGTCAAAGTGATGTGATTGTCGATTTTGAAGAGGAAGGGATGAGTCATGAGCCAAGGAATGCAGGCAGCCTGCAGAAGCCAGAACAAATAAGCAAATGGACTCTTCCATAAAGCCCCCAGAAGAACCCTGCCAACACCTTGATTTCAGCTCAGTTTTGGACTTCTGACCTCTAGCACTGTACGACAGTAAATGTGTGCTGTTTTAAGCTGATAATTTTGTGGTAATTTGTTATAGCAGCACTGGGAAACTAACATAGATGCCCTCAAGGATTATGAATTTCGATGGATGAGACAAATACATATACCCATAATACTTCCCAATTTCAATTACAAGCTTTAACTATC
>NW_017732334.1:886105-887479 GCF_001890085.2 Hipposideros armiger | reverse complement strand
CTTTTACACTCACAGAGTTAGAGTCCTCTTCTCTTTCTAACTTATTTTTAGCCTCAGTTTTTTCTCAACCATTTTCCATATGGCCTTGTTGACATTTCTTCCACCAATGGGAGAGGGTGCCACTTTTTTGGTTTGGTCTCTCTAGTTTAAATAATTCAGCTTGTAATTATATTTTACTTTTAAGCACATAATGAGGTAGAAATGGCAAGTCATCCAAATGCTAAAAACAACAACAACAAAAAACAGTGCTGGCTGAGACCCTCCTGCACCTGGTGGGTGCACAATTGGAAACAAGAATATGGGTAAGGAATGCTCTGCAGCCCATCAAGACAAGCTATAACAGGCAACATGTTTATGCTTTCTCACTACTTCCTCTGGAAGTCAAGAGTGCTGCCCTTGGTGTTCCCGGGAGACTGGAGAAGAGAAGATTTGGGCCAATCTTCATCCAATCAAGATTCAGGATCACGAGTTCAATGATTGTCCTTGGCCACTCAGCAGGGAAACTTCCAAATCACAACAGGGAACAAGAATTTGATCTGATGAGTCTAAGAGCTTTCACACAAGTTAATACAACTTGAAATTACAGAGACACTTAAAAATAGCTTTGGACTAATGATTTTCTCCTTGACAGGTATTCTTGTTTCTTTGCATTTCTAAAAATGTCCAGAAAATGGATATCTGAAAGCCCTGCCTAATCATTTCTCCATCCAGCAGTAGATATGGGTTTATTTTTTTTTTTACTTGTATTTTAGTGGAGGAATTTTATTTACCATTTTCTGAGGCCTCCTGTGACACTTTGGGTCCTCCGAGACACAGATGCCAACCAGAATAAAACATGAAATGGGAAAGGTTTGTGATGGGTGCAGGAGAGGGGGAGCAGAAGTGGGGAGGGGGAGCAGAAGTGGGCAGGGAGAGCCCTTAGCCCCCCTTTACAGGGCTGATAGCTGTGCACGAGAGGGGAAAAAGAAGAACGGGGCAGGAGGAGGTGTAGACTGCAGTCAACCTCTGATAAAGTCTCAGTCAGGCCAATAGACAGCCTCAGGGCAAAGATGGCCCACAGAGGAGTCCCACACTGGGCAGGTATGGCCTGACTCTAGTCTTCATACCACTCTTGGCCACTGGGAAAGAGTATCCCATTGAGAGCAAGGCCTCAGCATGAATGCTGCATTAGATCCAAAGGTGCACAGCAGGAGGCTGTCCATGAACTACTCTCTTCATAGTGGCTTCTCTTGAAAGAAGATCAGAGTGAAGTACCTCCATGCTTGTGCCACACAGATCCATTTCTCTACGCGTGTTTGGCAAGCAGCTCTTCCCCAGTCCTCGTGGGCATCTCTTCCAGAGAAGAAACTTAGAAGAGGTTAGTTGGGCAAACCA
>NW_017732334.1:882298-884977 GCF_001890085.2 Hipposideros armiger | reverse complement strand
GCCCTGTTTCAGGCCTTATGTTTAGGTCTTTGAGTTCATTTTGGTATATGGTGACAGCAGTGTAGTTTCATTCTTTTGCACATGGCTTTCCAATTTTCCCAGCATCATTTATTGAAGAGGCTTTCTTTTCTTCATTGTACGTTTTTGGCTCTGTTGTTGAAAATTGTCTGCCCATATATATATATATATGGGTTTATTTCTGTGTTCTTCTATTCTATTGGTCTGTGTGTCTGTTTTTCTGCCTAACAGCTGTTTTGATTATTGTTACCTTGTAGTATAAATTGAAGTCAGGGAGTATGATACCTCTAGCCTAATTTCTTTTTTCTTAGGTTTGCATTGGCTATTCACAGTCTTTTGTGATTCCATACAAAACTGACAGTTTTTTTGTTCTTTTTCTTTTAAAAATGACATTGGGATTTTGATGGGGGTTGCTTTGGGTAATATGGCCATTTTAACTACATTGATTCTTTCAGTCCGTGAACACAGAATGTCTTTCCTTTTTTTTATGTCTTCTTCAATTTCTTTTAATAATGTCTATAGTTTTCAGTGTATAGGTCCTTCACATAGGGAATACAGTCAATAATATTGTAATAACTATGTATGGTGTCAGGTGGGTACTGGACTTAATGGGGTGATCACTTCATAAGTTATATAAATGTCTAATCACTATGTTGTACACCTGAAACTAATATAATATTGTATTTCAACTATAACTGAAAAATATTTTTAAATTATTTTTAAAAATAATTTTATTTTTAAAGTTAATTTTAATTTTAAAAGTTTATTTCTAGGTATTTTATTCCTTTTGTTACAATTGCAAAATTAATTTTTTTTTCATTTTCTTTTCTGAAATGTCATTGTTACTCTGGTTTCAATTCAGATCACATAAATTTTTCTCCTTTTACCACAAGCTCATTTTTAAAAGCAATACCAAAAATGAAATGAAATGGGGCATTTGGAAAGAGATAAAAAACTTGAACAACAGAAATGGATGAAAGGTCAAGTAAAGGTAATAGAGGGTTCTTCCATTGTACAAACTTGTCAACAACAACCCTCACTGTTCCCTGAGCAGCCTGGCCCCTCTCTCACCCCTATATCTGGAGGTCCTGATAGTACTGCCATGGGAATTTTTGTGATAAACCTTGGAGCCATTTGAATCTCTCGGACTGGTGTTCAGAAAGAAAAGATGTTATAGCCAGCTGAGAAAAACTGAATTACAGAGCAAAAGACCAGACTGAACCTGAAATCTTGCCCACAATACTCTGAACTTTTCTACTCTGTAAAATAGCCTCTTATACTGTTGGAAATTCTACTAGTTAAAGATGCATGTGTATCACTGTATACCCTTTCTTTAAAAGACAAAAAACTCATGAGGATGTAAAGTACAGCATAGGGAATATAGTCAATAATATTGTAATAACTATGTATGGCGTCAGGTGGGTACTAGACTTATTGGGGTGATCACTTCTTAAGTTATATAAATGTCTAATCACTATGTTGCACACCTGAAACTAATATAATATTGTATTTCAACTATAACTGAAAAATATTTTAAATTTATTTTTTAAAAATACAATAAAAACTCTTCCAGGATGTTATTAGAGGTGTTAGCCAGCCATTCACACATTAGTATAAATTAGTCTGTCCCCTTTTCTTTCTAACATTTAGCTGAGATCATTTGCTTTAAGAGAAAGGGAGTTTTGGGCCGGCCGAGTGGCNAACAGAGAAACAAAATCCCTCCCAAATGAAGCTGGCATTCAGATATTAACACAAATATTAAAAATGAAACACAATATGTCAGGTAATAATAAGTGCTATGAAGAAAAAAAGATCAGGGTGAGACAATCAAGTGAACAGAGGAGGCCACAATGTTAGATTGGTCAGGGACTGCCTCTCTAAAGAGGTAGCACTGGGCTACCTCTGGGTGAGTTGGCAGAGGGCTCCCATGACAGTCTGGGAGAAGAGCATTCCAGGCAGAGAGAAGAGTAAGGCCTTGAGCGGGGAGCATGCCTGGGGTGGCCCACCACGAGCAAGGGGTTAGGATGGCCAGGAGCTCTGAGCAAGGAGAGGTGCTGAGGTTGGGGCCAGGTCATGCTGGGCCATGTAGAAGGAGACAAGAACAATCTTAAACGGGGTCCATAACAGCAGCTTCCCTCTAGGGTTGCTGTTTGGGTAAATGAGGCCATGAATGCTGGGGATGTGACATTCAATAAACACTCTGCATGCATCAGCCATCACACCCAAGGGAGTAGGGCGACAATAAAGCTATGAGCCAAGCATTAAGAAAGCACAGCAGAGAGCTCTGAAGAAAGGCACCGAAATGAAACAATTCATGCCCTCAAGGAGTTTTTTTTCAAGGAGTTTAAAATCTAGTAGCAAAAATAAAATGAGAATCCAACTATATACCTATGATAGATAAAATAGGGCATGAGCCACTGGGAAAGTTCTGTCTTCTGCATTTCAGAAATGACTACCATGTTTTTTTTCCCCTTGAATATCATTGTAAGGCCATGAAAGCAGACGTGGACTTTTCCTATCGCAATGTCCACGAGGCCAAGCACAGTGCCCCATATATAGTATGTACTTAATCAATAGTTGTTATATGATTTTACAAACTGATTGGATGAGAGTAACCATACATGTAGAAACATTTTTCACTTTCTGGTACTGACAATATTC
>NW_017732334.1:874033-876928 GCF_001890085.2 Hipposideros armiger | reverse complement strand
ACCATTGTTTCTATGAGAAAAAAACATTGTTAATTTCAATAGTTCACTCTCAAATGAATTTTGGACCATGACCCAGTGATATAACTTGGGGACATTTTGTTCCTGTAAATTGGCCTTTCTAGCCAGCATCCAGGAGTTGGCTGGGAAACACACTTAGTAAATCACTCCCAGTGGTTTGCAGAAGGACAGAGAAGGTTCTAGAAGAGATGAGTCAGGCTAGGGGGTGGATAGTGTGGAGGGGAAAGGAACAGGGAGCCAAGCAATATTCTGAAAATGGAATTTGTACCCAGCCAGAAATAACTGTCTGATCAGGTCTGACTAAAGACTTTCTGAAATGATGAAGCAAATATTAACAGAGAAATCTTTAAAAGCCTCTCTCAGAGAAGATTACATTCTTCTCGGTGATAAGGTGGGTAAGTTTATAAATAACACGCTCTGCCAGGCAGTCTTGATAAGGCCTTATTCTCCCCTCGAGAGGTGGAAATTGAAGTTTTATATCTCCATAAGAATATAGCATCTGACGCAGTGCCTCACCCAACTGCTCTTGTCCAGTGGCTGAGATGAACATGATGATGCCACACACTGACTCTAACAAAACAAAAGGACAAAGATCAGCTTACTTCTAAGCCCCTTAATGGAAATGGGGGGCTGGGGTGGGAATAACGCAATACTCACTGGGCTACCTCATACCAAGCTAGTGTGTGAGTATAAGTGTGTGGAGTTCTGTTTGACAGGTGTGGGATGGGTCTGGGATGAACCAGAAGCTATCAAAAGAGACAAGTCATAACAATGTATAGTTACCACAATCCTTCTATCCTGAAATTAAGCATGAGTCTCTTTTTCAAGAAGATCATAATAACAACTCTGTCAGAGTGCCATAATTCTACATATTAAAAGCTTCATTCATTCATTCATTCATTCATTCACTCAGCAAACATCTATTGGCTGTCTACTATGTTCCAGGCACTGCTGGTCTAAGAGAAGCAACAGAAGGTACACAGTTGCAATCTTGTAAGAAGAAGGAGTGTGCCCGAGGGGCTTAGAAAGTACAGAGGACAGGCATCGTAGGGGAATGAAAACAAGAGATGGCCTCAAACAGGTTTAGCCCCAGATGGTCAATCCCTTTAGAGAAGGGGAGAAGAGAAGAGGAGAGGACGGGAGGGGAGGGGAGGAGAGGAGCAGTGCCTCCAAAAAAGGATGGGGGCAGGCTGAATCTGATTCTGCCTGGGGAGAAAAAAAAGTAACAAAAGCACTCAAAGCTGAACTCAAGCAAGCCACACCAAATAAACAGACACACAGACACACAGAATGGCCAACTTGCAATATGTTGGGCCAACAAGCAGTGGGCCAAAGCGATAGGGAGCTGGAGCTTTCACATGGAAAACAAGAATTAGCCCGACAGGAGCAAAATGCACTGCTATTTTGACAGTGTCTGTCAACATCCATTTACTCAGTGTCCCCTCGACTTGAGAGAGTTGATGCAGCTTCCCAAATATTCTGACAACTAAGAAGACGCTGGCAGGGCAGTCACAGCACAAAAGAGACTGGTTTCAACTTGGGACTAGGCAAGCATTCCAGCCCTGGGCTCAGAGTTGAGTTTTGAGCAGAGCTCTGCCACTTCCTGGGCCTCAGTGTCCTCATCTACAAAATGGGGAGAATAATGGTATCCACCTCTCAGAATTGCTTCAGACAAGGATTACATAAAAGAATTGCTGCATCAAAGCTTAGCATATAATAAGTAGTTGACATATGTTAACCCTTATGGTTACCAGCAGGAAAAGAGGGCTGTTCCTACTTGGTGTCTGGGAAGAGTGCTGCCCTGGGTGCCAGTGGGATGCAGAGTTTGTAGACGCAACAGAAACAAGCCAGGGAAGGGGACTGCATTTCAGCCTCTAGGGCTCCTCACCTGCTCAAGCCCCTTCTCCCGGGGCCACACTAATTAAGCAAGAAATGGTGGTCATTTATGTAGTCCCAGGTCTTATGGGTCCATTCTTCCAAAGTCCCACCCCTCCCCAGACCCACACACACATACTTGCAGACAAGCTTCAAGGCTGCTGTGGATAGGAACAAGGTAAGGGAAGAAGGAAAGAAAGGCAGCCGGGAGGCCTCTTTCTGAAGAAAATGAGGGGTTCTTCCTAATATGGGGGAAGGAAAATGGCAGGGATTTGGCAAGAAAATGCCTCTGCAGGTCTAATACACCATCATAGAGCAAAGCAAAGATACAGAGGACTTTTGAGGTCTCTGTGAGGAGATGAAAATGAAGCTTAAGAAGGAAAAGGCTTTCAGTCACATTAAGGACCAGGAGCGGAGGGCCTGTGTCTTGGCGAGGCCACATCCACAGTTCCCGTAAAGAGCAACAGCAGCAGGTCAGGAATTGTCTGGCATATAGAATTAGGAACGGTCAGAGAGCTTGTGAAAAGAAATGGAGAGGCTCTGGAAAGCATCCAGAGTTGCATGCCAAATAAGGAGAGGACAGGGAGAATGGGTGGTGAATGGCAGGGCTGGATCGTCTCCCTGAAGGGGTCAGGGCTGGGTGGGGACAAGGGCAGTGAGAGCATCCACTCTGATTGAGAGGCACAGTAAAAAGAGCCACACTAATTAATCCAGGGGTGTTCTTTTGAATTTATTCATTTGAATAAAGATGTCCCTGAGAGTCTCAAAATTAACATCCAACAAAGGGCTGCAGTTGAGATGTATAACTAACTCAGGTGGAGCATCTGAGTTCATTGTCTTGCTAACAGATTCCAGTTCCCAGCCCAGTCCAGGGAATACCGTATTTCCCCATGTATAAGACACACCCTTTTTCAAAAAATTTGGGGTCTAAAAACTGGGTGCATCTTATACAGTGGTTGTAGATCATTGTCAAGTCATTTAAGAAGTGTGGCATTTCAAATG
>NW_017732334.1:861805-873213 GCF_001890085.2 Hipposideros armiger | reverse complement strand
CCCCCCCCCCCCCCCCCCCACTGCCCCACATCCTAGGTTTAGGCTATTTCCTACAGCCAGGGCTCTGCAGACTTGGGAACATTTTTAGGTGAAAAATTAGGGATATATTAGATCCTTCTAGAAACTATCTTAAACACCTGCCCTTAGACATACTGGGACCCCAGTCATTCATCCTGAGGGAGGCAGAGCAAGGATGGGAATCTGGGATGCTCAAGAGATACCTACAACAACTAATTAGCACAGAACTTCTATGCCTCTGATTCTTTATTTAGAGTTAAAAAGAAGAAAGAGTCCCAGATTAGTCAGTGAGCCCTCATGCCTTGTCAACAGTCTCCTCATAGCTGTTCACAAGTACTCCTCCCCTTCTGATATTGGGCAGTTTAGTACCACAGGAACTTCCCAGTTCCCTTCCTATTTATATGCATCTGGCCCAGAAGCTGTGCAGGCATGACACAATAGTTGCTTAACTTTAACACAATACAGTCCGTGGGCACACTTGGGCAATCTGAAACTCCAAGGAACCAGGAAATGGCACAAGTGGAAGAAGCAGCAACGTGCACCGGGAAGGTGAGAGTTTCCCAATATTGTTTTTACCATTACATCAAGATTTTCAGAAATAGTAGCGAGTTGATGGTACATTCAGAACTAACATGTTCCTTGGAAATCACTTCCATCTCACACACCTTCAAGTAGAAGCTACAGTCTGCCATCTGAAAAAAGATATTCCTAAAAGCAGAATCTTTATGACAGGGAATTCAAGAGACTCTGATTATTTTTAAATGAGTAAGATGCTTCAAGTTTTTCTTAGGGAATTGCATTATCAGAAAATATCCTGGGCCAAGAACACACTGCAGAATCCCCCAGTAGAAGAAGAGCCGTGTCAGACACCCACAGACTGAGAGCAATGAAGTGTAAATAATTTAGAACTCCTTGATATTATCCTGACTACTCATTATGTACGTTTTTAATAATTAAATCAGCTCAGTCCTTAAAAAAATTCTCTCTACATAACTTAAATCATCCTCTCTGTTTTGCCTGTGAACAATGAGAGATCGATTCCTGTTTGGACGTGTCCTTCCCAAGTGAGGAGCATTTATTTGCAAGGAGGCATTTTCCTGCTGTTGTCGGTTTCCATGGATGTGCTCTGCACATGCTCAGTGAACATCATGGTTCTGATAAGAATTCTCCTGAAGGTACTCACCATTGTCAGGAACTGTTTTAATCTTGTGTATCTATTGACATAATTCCCACAGCAATCCTATTACCTTTTATTATTTCTCTATTTTACAGACGAAGAAAATGGCTAAATAACTTGAATAGAGTGCTCCTTTCACATCAGTCCACCCCCAACACTGATAGATCATTGCCTGGCATATTCACCAAGGAAACAAAGCCGTATATAACTCATATTATGGTGTTAACTGGGTTAATTTTCTGTAGAAAACAAAATGATCTTGTTTCAAAGGATGCTGGTCCCTTTAAATATCTGATTACTGAGTCCTGCTAAATCATTCAGACCCAGAAAGCCTTGGGGTTGGAGAAAGGGAAGTGACAGGGTAATTGAAAATAGCTGAGGAATAGTGACATCAAATGCTGCCAATATAAAACACAGAGGGACACCAGCTGCAGAAGATTGAGAGGTGTAAGAAAGGGAACTAGAGCATGTTTATGTTTTAAGGAACATAGTTTGCTTCAGAAACAAAAATTATTGGGTCTTCAGAAAAGTCATGACATATTTTGTCTGTTTTTCAAAGGTCATTTATTTATATAAAGAACAAAGATCAATCAATGATATAGTGCCTGTTTTGTTTGATAACCTTTTGGCATCTTTCAGTGAGCTTCATAAGTCCTTGTTCATAGAAGGACCTGTCTTTATTTGAAAAAAACTGAACAAGGCTGATTTACAGCCTCATCTGAATTGAACATTATACCACGCAAGGAGATTTGAAGAGAGCAAAACAAGGGGAAGTCTGATGGCGTAAGATCAGGCGAGTATGGTGGGTGTGGCAACACAACTCATCCAAGCTCCAATAATTTTTGACAGGTGATCAAACTTGTGTGTGGCCTCGCATTGTCACGAAGGAACACAACTCCTTTACAATTAACAAGCTCTGGAAGTTTCTGGATGATGGATTCGTTCAAAGTGTCCAATTGTCGACAGTACACATTCGAATTGTTTGGTTCCTTGGTAGGAGCTCAAAAAACATGACACCTTTAAAATCCCATCACACTGAGAGCATAACCTTCCTCTGATGAATGCTTTCCATGTTGTTTGAGGTGAATCATTACGTTGGGACCAAGACCGTTTGCACACCACACTGTTGTAAACAATCCACTTCTGATCACCAGTTATCAGTCACTTCAAAAAAGGATCATTTTCCTCACGTTTAATGAGCATATTACAGATGTTTATACTTGCCGTCAAATGAACTTTGAGTTCACGCAGAGCCCAAATATCGAGCTTGCTTACCTATCCCAGCTTCTTCAGGTGGTTGTGAACGCTTAAAGAATGGATGTTCAATGTTTCTGCAATCTCTCATACTGTGTAACATGGGTTTGACTCGATCAATGCCTTTATTTTGTCATCATCAATGACCAAGGAGCATCGTTGAGATCAAAATCACCAGCACAGAATTTCGTGAACCATCGTTGGCACAGACGTTCTTGTAGAGCATTGTCACCGTAAACTTTATGCAACTTTTCACAAGTTTGATGCACGTTCTTCCCTTTATGGAAGTAAAACAGTAAAATATGGCAAAAATGCAGTTGGTCTTCCATCTTCAACTTGTTGTAAATTCTCCAAAATGCAACCAAATCGCTCAATTTTTTTTTTTTAGAATGAAACTAGAACTGTCAGCTGTCAGATGTCATAGCAATAACATAGGTGCGAATGACTCTAGTACTTCCAAAAATGAACTAGTGCCATCTGTTGTGAACATGAGTCATGACTTTTTCGAAGACCCAATATTCCAGGAAGGTTAGAGAGAAGTCGGTGCTGTGGATGGAAAGGCCGGAGTTGAGCAGAAACCCCAAGATTCAAAAAAGAATAAGATCAAGTAAACTCACGACATTGTGATGCTAAGTAACTTATCAGTAGCGAAGTGGGACTTACATAGTATTTACACTTGGAGGCTTTGCCTCTTAGGAATGGCTGAGAAGGTCAAACAAAGCAGAGGTATCACACAATGAAGAAATCATGGCAGGGATGGAGACTATGTATGGTACCAACAGCATGTCTCCAACTTATAAAGGCTGATATTATCAATGCTGTGTCAAATGTCCAACCTGCTAGCAACAGTGACCAAGGATAAGTCCTTCATAATGGCACCATCCCTCAAGCAGGTTGAAAAGTCATTTGATAGCAGGTTGATATTGGACCCTGCCATACTGAAAGAGACAGTGCTTCATTTCGACAGTAATAGGTACATATTCAGATATGGGTTCATGTTTCCTGCCCACAGAGTCTAAGAGAACTCTTACTACCCAAGATTTACAGAGTGAGCCACCACTTTCCAGCAAAGCATCTATGAGTGGGCACATGACTGGGATCCATCCACTAGTTATATCAAATGCCATGTAACCCAGAAGCAGTTAGCCTGGTAGAGCAATGGAATGACCTTTGACAAAACAGCTAAAGTGCCAGTTTGGAGGTGGCACCTTGCAAGGATGGGGTGCTATCTTCCAGGATTCTGTGTGCACTCTAAATTAGCAACACTTCTATAGTGGGGTGTTCCCAGTAGTTTGAATACATTGGTCCAGGAACCAAGGGATGAAAGGAGCAAAGGTCTCATATAACATGACTCCAGTGACACACTGGGAGACTCTGTGCTTCCTATCCCTGCATCTCTGGGCTGTATGGGTTTAGAGGTTCTGGTTCCCAGAAGGGGAACCCTTCCATGAGGAGACACAGTAAGAGTACCATCGAACTATGGCTGCTGCCCTGGCATTGTACACTCCTTCTCCCAAGAGACCAACTGGCAAGGAAAGGAACCACTATTCTGGCAGAAATAATTGACCCAGATCATCAGGATGAGGGTAGGGAGGAATATAATTGACATCCAGGTGACCTATTTGGGTACCTCTTGATAGTCCGGTGCC
The DNA here is from genome assembly GCF_001890085.2 of Hipposideros armiger. Lineage (NCBI taxonomy): Eukaryota > Metazoa > Chordata > Mammalia > Chiroptera > Hipposideridae > Hipposideros > Hipposideros armiger. The sequence goes on along the minus strand of NW_017732334.1, from coordinate 869,115 downwards.
CAATTGTGGGGGTAAAAGGACAAGTGTGACCATGGTCTGAGAAGGGCATGTAACCAGGGACTCAGCTGTCCAGGAATGGTGGTCTGTCTGGGTCCCACCATCAGATAAGCCGCTGAGACCAGCAAAGTTGCTAACTGAGGGTGAAGGACATCCAGGCTGGGTCATCGGAATGGGAAAGAGGAGAATTCGCCCAGCTGGATTATCAGAGACTACAGTTTGTCCAAAAAGATGTCCATTGGAGGAGCAACTCTCAAAACTTTATGATGAAATGAATCCAAGTATTACAAGGGGTGGACTGTGTTGGAGCTATGCCGTGCCACTCAAACCCCTATTCAGGACTGAAGGATTATCTCCCTAGCTGTTGGGAGGACAGCTGGAGGACAGCCTTTGGCAGTCAGCCCTCCCAGGAACTGCCTGGGCTGAAAAGAGGTACCTCATTCAAGGTCACACCTCCTTCCTAGGTCAGCTCACATCCAATATGATCTTTTGAAATGACTTTTTTTTTTACTTAGTATAATGCCCTTGGGGTCCATCCAAGCCTTTTTATACTTAGAAAATTATGTTTCTTATGCTACTTGGCATTATTTGAGTTATCTGTTTCTGTTTGATAAGAGAATTAACCAGCTTTTATTATATTAAATATTATTATTGTCTTACATATAAACACACTGGAGTAATAATTCCCTGGGTTTTAAATGTCTAGGCCTAGGTGCCAGACCCAAATGGAGGGGTGCCATTCACCACCCATGCTGGTGGACCAGGGAGAGGGCACCACATGTTCCTTTCCCACAGTCACTGATTGTCTCCATTATTGCCTGTGGTCCACAGGGCCTCCTGACTTCACGGTGGGTATATAGCTTAATGACAAAACAATGGAACCACTGGAACCTTCTCTTTTTATTGTCCAGGGATAATGAGAAAAACAAATGACTCATTTTGCTTTTAAGAATGATGAAACCATTTTCAATATGGGGCATATTAATAACCTCATTTGTTTTTATCACTTTCAGAAGAAATTAGAGTATCCTCTCTGAATGCAAAAGTGTTGGTGCTGCTCATTTTACCACAGGAAACAATATGTCTCTGAAGCCTGGTGTCCCTTTCCACCCTCCATGCTTCCTCTCGCAGGCCACCATGTCCTTGCGCCTTCTCTAAGGGAGCACTGAATCTTGAGCTTGGCTCTGTGGCTGTGCATGCTAATAAACAGCCTGCAAAACATCTCTGCCCTTCACTTCGAAAGGGACACACTTGGTGGTGTTTTATTTCAATTGATTCTCTGCATTTCAACCATATATCACAATATTATAGAAGGTCAGCAAAACAATGCAAGCAGTGGATGCTGCCTTGCCTCTGTCAGTCAGAGTGATGGAGGTGCAGGGGAGGAAGAACCGAGGGGCTTTCTACGGTGGATGATAAATGTGCAAGGAACAGACTATTTCTAGGTTAGCTTAGGTAAGTGTGGGGCTTGGCTGGGAGCTTGCACATTGAGCAATAATGGAGAGAATGTCTCAGGAAGTTAGAACAAGAAGTACCTGGGGCCAAGCTTTATGGACAATGGAGCTGGAGGGCAGTCCTGGACCCAAGGCAGCCCCCACTCCCCCCACATCTCCCCACATCTATGCCCCCCCCTCTCAGGAGGAAGGCTTCAAGGATCTTCACTCTATAGCTGCCTAGTCATGCCTTCAGGAGACTGTGCTTCCCCTCTGTTTCTGCTCTATTTTTCTCCACACCTCTACTTACACAACCCTGTAAATTTCTGTACTTCCTACTTCAAATTTTGGAGGGATTTGAGTGGCTGAGCTAATCACTTTTTTCAGGCCAGCCGCTCTTAACTCAGGTGTCTGCCAGATGTTTCAGATGTAGCTGGGAGAGGTGGGGTTGTATGTATGTGACTTCAAATGTGACTACCTAAGCCTACCCCCTCACCAGAGGCTGCTTTTTCTCCTAAATGAGTCTACAGGCATGGCAGCCATCATGGTTGACATGTCTAATACAAAAGAAAAAAAGAGGGAGAGCTGGATAAGCAGTTGGTTTTCTCTTTTTCAAAGGTTAGTTCCAAAGTGTGGCTCCCAGGGGAAAGACAGTGGCTGTGAACTGGGGCTTTCCATGAACTGATCTGTTCCTAACTCATAGGAAGATATCTATTGCCTATCAATTTATGAGTATAAAATGGTAATTCAATTTTCAAACCACATTTGTGATTTTTTAATCTACATTTCCCATGTGGATTAATCAGCTATTTCTATGGTAATGCTGCATAGCAATTCCAACAACCTCAGTGGCTTAAACAACAAATACTTATTTCTCATTCATGCACCTGAGTTGTGGCTCTGTTGAGCTTAGCTAAACTCGCCTGGAGTCACGTAGGCATGGCCCTAAGCTGCAGGTGAGAGTCAGGTCTGCTCCCTGCCTCTCATTCTGGGACCTAGGCTGAAGAAGCTACGGAGGACGTGTTCCTTACGTGGTGGAGCCAAACTCCACAAGCACCATTAAAGCCTCTGCTCATATTGTGTCTGCCAACACTTCAGTGGCCAAAGTGGGTCGTGTGGCCAAGCCCAACATGGCTGAGGAAGTGCTCTTCCTATGGGTTAGGGAAAGGTGGCGGGGGGTGAGGTGGGGAGGGGGAGGGAATATTTGCTGAACGATAATATAATCGACTAGACCAGGGGTCGGCAAACTGCGTTCATGAGCCACATGTGGCTCTTTGGGTACGTTCCATCTCAAAAGTTTGCCAGCGCCTGGAAGAGCCAATCCTGTCCCTCACAACAATTTAAAAATTATTCAAGAGCCATAAAACAAATGAAATCACCATTATGTGAATAATATCCTTTAAAGATTTTATAAATGAAACTGTGATAGTTTTATTTTCATTTTCATTTTTACTTCAGAGCCACATGTACGTACCCAAAGAGCCGCATGTGGCTCGTGAGCCGCAGTTTGCTGACCCCTGGTGGCTCTTCCGTCTCAAAAGTTTGCCGACCCCTGGACTAGACCATGTATTTTTCCCAACTGCCCTGAATCACAGTAGAATTGCCAAACAAGACAGTTGGTAGCACAATGGCTGACACTGTAACATCCTCAAAAGAAGATACCACATCTTGACTTCTTTTGTGCCTAATGTCAAAGTATCTAACTTTAAGTACTGCTCTCCAAAGGTGCTTAATAAAACATCCTTTAATTGATTAAAATTATCAGAGTTCTGGACTAGGATCAGTATCAATCAACATGTGACTATGGTCAAGTCAATTAATATTTTCTCTGCACGAAGGCCTGTGTACATAGAAGATGAAATGGCAAAATGTGGTAGTTAAGATTATGGGCTCTGAAGTCAAAAGGCCCAGGTTTAATTCTAATTCACAGCTTCCTAGCTGTGTGGCTTTGGGCAAGCTGCTTAGCCTCTCTGTTTCAGTTTCCTCATCTATAGAGTGGGGGTAAAAATAGTGCCTGCTTCATAGGGTTGCTCTGAGGATTACATGGGATATTCATGGAAAGCCCTTCAGGGAAGGCCTGACCCATGGTAAGTATTGAATTGTTGCAAGCAAGCTGAAAAAAAAATTGCAATGTCTGCCTTTTAAGAGAGGCAGGATGATAAAATGGAAAGAGCTGGGATTTGGAGTAAAAATACTTGTGATGTGTCCCAGCTCCTCTAGTCACACCACCTATATGACTGAGTCCCAGTTTCCTCACCAGAGAAACAATGGCTCCCTCCCCTGACAGTGTGAGGATGGGGTGACATGTGAAGGCACCTACGCAAAGTGAAAACCATCAGAAAAAATGTAAGCTGCTTTTATCAAATTATTTTATTTTTTACATTGTTTCTCTGATGACAACTAATGGATGATAAAAGGGGTTCTCTGCTGGACATTCCTAATTCTATTTTTAGAGATGTGCCAATGACATATGCATTTGGTTGCATAATTCATCACCCTCCTTAATCTAGCAGACACCCTGCAAGCTGATCCTCATAAATACCCTTAGACAGAAGTGTGCCCCTCTTTCTTGGGTGAATACTTGGACTTTTTATAATTCTACAACATTGACCATGGATAGCTTGATATTTTCGCCAATATTTACTTTGTGCTACTGTTTGGCCTGTACCTGTTGTTTTCACTTTCTCTCTCTCCATCCCCTTGTGAGTCCCCTGCATTTCAAATATTCCATTGCAGCTGCTCTTGTCAAAGTCACTGATGCCTCCCTCTTGAAAGACTTTCTTCAACTGACCTCTGAGACACCAGCCTCCTGGTTCTCCTCCTCTCACCCTGGCTGCTTCTTCTCAAGCTCCTTTGCCATCCTCTGAATTGGAAGTTTGATCCCTCAGATCTCTTGTCATCTCTATGTACACTCATTCTTTGATCTCATTCAGCCTAGTGGCCTTAAATACCATCTCCATGTTGACAACTCTAAAATTTAATTCTTTAATTCAGGCATCACTCCCAAACAACAGAGTCATAAATTCACCTGCACTCTTGTCACTTCCACTTGGATGGCTACGTGATGTCTCAAATGTGATGTGTCCAAAACCAAGCTCTTGCTGTCCTAACCTTGATCTGCTTCCCCTGGTCTGCCGCTTTTCGGTAACTGGCAACTCCATTTTTCTTGGTGCTCAGGACAAAAACACAGGAATCATCCACACGCCCCTCTCTCTTATATCCCACATGCAATTTATCAGTAATCCTTTAGACTCTGCCTTCAAGTTACATCCATAATCTAACCTTTTTTTAACCACCTTTTTAAATTTGCATCCTCATCGGAGCCAGCATCATCTCTTGCTTGGATTATTGAAATGGCTTCCTGTTTCTACCCCTGTGCTACTCTCCTCCTCCCTTCCAAGAAGTCATGTCCTTCTAGAAGATGAGTCATATTATGTCACTCTCTTGATGCATAACCATCAGTGGCTTCCTATCTCACTTAGAATAAAATCCCAAATCCTTACTCTGACTTGCAAGAATCTCACATTCTCTCTCTTGCTGTTGGCTTACTCTGCTCCAGCCACACTGGCTTCCTTGGACACACCAACCTGCTCTCACCACAGAGCCTTTGCACTTCCCATCAAGTACCATCCCTCTTTCAAAACGTTGTAGATATAAGCTCATCAGACAAACAGAGGTGTTACCAGTGTGCATCTCCAGAGATAGGATTTGGAAAGTTACTATTTTCTCCTTCATGCTCTTTAAAAACTTCTCTGGGCCAGCCGAGTGGCGCGCTGGTTAGGAGTTGGCTTGGGACGCCAGCTCTGAGCAGCAGGGCCCCAGTTCGGATTCCACATGAGGGCCACTGACGCTGCACCCTCTACAGCTAAGATGGTGAACAACAGCTCGACCTGGAGCTGGGCTGCCATGAGTCGCTGGAGACAGCATGGGCTGCGGTGGGGCTGGCCAGCAGCAAGTGTGAGCTTTTGTGAGTGGCTGTCCACTGGCCGGCGACCAATCTGCCTCACCCGGGAAGAGTGCAATGATAATACTAACATGGGCCAGTAAAGCGACGTCCTCCACAACTAGACTGAAGAATAGAAAAGAACAGCAACTTGTCTGTTCCCCTTCCCCAATTCCCCAACACTGTTCCCCTCCCCCAATTCCCCAATAAAATCTTTAAAAATAATAAATAAATAAATATAACGTTTCTAATTATTTTCAGTGATTACTACACGTTTATTTTGTAATCGTTCAATAAGTAAGATTTAAATTAAATCAACGTCGTAAAGGACAGCGCTGCATGTTTAAATGCTGTTGCTCAACTTCATTGTAAAAGGCCTGCCTTGTCTCCAGTGTAGAGTCTTCATGCAGCCCAGAGGGTGGATCCGCACACAGCCCTCTGGTCTCCTCTGGGCCTCATCCTCCCCATCCTCTGCCTCTTCTGCACTCCCCCAGTTAATGAACTTCACACCGGGATGGTGATAACTGATCTCCGGGTGAAGATTCTGACTCGCCAGATTAAATTGCAATGAAATGCTTTTTAATGTGTAATCAAGGATGATACATAAATCGTTATTTTCCCCTTGTGAGTGACATTATCTGTCACTCTAAAAATTAATCTTATTTACGAGATGCTTAAAATATGGAGCAATAGCACAACTCTGCAGCCCAAGCCGTTAATGAGTAATTTAATCTGTGAGTTATGATTATTCTTTCAGCGCTCTTTTCCTTTAGAGCTATGAGTTACTCTCTTCTCTCAGTTGCTACAGAGATTTAGATTCTGACTTTACAGAGTTCTCTCTGTGAAGTGGAGAAAACGCTATTGGCCTACTTAAACTTATAAACAAAACTAAAAATTCTTAAGGCATAGTAAATAATAAAGGTCAAGATAACATGGTTGAGGGGGTCTCCCTAAGGTTTGGTAGGTGGGTGTTAAGAGCATATAAAAAAGGTAACTCTTATTTTCTTTGGAAGAAAAATGACTTGGTGTGCTAGGCCTTATAGCATTGCTAGCAGAACTGCTTCCCACCTCATTTTAAAACATCACATGCACCCTGGAAGATAATTAGACAAAGAGTTGTGGCATGAGGTGAGTGATGGAGTGAGGAAGTCCATTTATCATGGGTTTTATTATGTGTTTCAAACTTTTCTCTGTGTGTCTTTGAGGCTCTACAGAAATATTAAGCTGAAATCTGTTGTTAAATATCAGTGGTCTTTATACTACTGTTCAGTTTGTTCTGTCCCTTAGATCTGTAGGCTCTCTGTAGAGGAACAGGCTTTTCAGCCTTTGTTTAGCTCCAGGCCTTGTTCTGTGTTTGCACTATGCCTGCCACTGTATTGCTCCATCCAAGGCTTGGGAGCCTATGACATAAAGGAGGCGAAGATTTTGCTAGAGTGAGCATAGCTCAGCTGTCTTGTGCTTAGACATGGAATAGTGCACATCATGGGACCAGCCCTGTAGTTTACAGAACTCCATCAGACTTCACCAAAATGTATTGATTCTACTTAAAATAAACACTGAATTTGGATGGTTTGTCTCCCTTTCTGCAGGGAGTTTGATCTCTCAGCCTCTGTAGGTAGCTCAGAAGCTCTATTTTCTCAAATCAGAAATGGTCTGTGCCCCCCACCTCCCCTATAACACCAACCAACTGTTCTGTGATGGCCCATCAGCCACCCAGGGACCATCTCTGTCTTGTGCGTTGTTGTAACCCAGAGTCCAGTACAGAGTTTGGCATATGCAAATGCTCGGTAAATATTTGTTGACTAAATAGATGGGTGACTTATCAGATAAATGCTGTTCTATCCCTCTGCAAGTCTCAACAAATGCTTTCTCCAACTTTCCCTCCAGCCTGCCAGAAACTCTATACTGTATTCCTACACAGCCTAGGTAGAGGAGGA
>NW_017732334.1:847568-861422 GCF_001890085.2 Hipposideros armiger | reverse complement strand
TTCATATCCAACCCTTTGTTATTTGTCCCTATTCACTACTGGACTCCACTATTACCATGTGTTCCTGAATTTTTACTGCATCCTGGACATTTGGGTCTCTCTTCTGGTGTTCATTTTGCAACCAAGACCTCACCTTGAACAAGATTTAAATGTGATGGACACTCCAGTTGCGCTCACATTAGTATAGTTGTGTACACGGACCGCGCATTTCGGCAATGTCCTTTATTCCTGTGAGTGCCCCTCAGGCACTTGATCATGACTGTGGTAAATTGTGGAGTGCTGTGTCAGCCAAACACCCTTGGGTTGGATACTTTGTGTTTATCATGAATAACCAGAACTGGTTTTCATTCAGCACAAAGTAGGAAACACTTTCACTAGTTATATGTAAGACAACAACATAACAGTAACATAAATAACAATAGCCAGTACTATATAGCACTTACTATGTGCCAGACACTGTTCTAAGCGTTTCACATGTTAATTCATTTACTTCTCATAACAGTCTTAAGTGTTAGGTATTATTGTAATCATCCCCATTTACAAATGAGCAAACCGAGGCATGAAGAGGTAAATAACTTGCCAAACACATCTAGTAGGAGGCAAAGTCAGGATATGAACCCAGACAATCTGCTCGGGTACAGGTTGAATTCAAGCTATAAAACTCCGCACTTCTACGCTTACCTAAAACAGTAGCATTATTAGTAGCCACTCTTAAATCTTACTGTCTCTAATCTACATATGGTCTTTTGACCCATATGTCCCTCCCCACCTTCTCAAATGTATCAGTGACACTGATACTCAGTAATATTTATGGCACACTCACTGTGTATCAGGCAATGTGGCAAATACTTGACACCCAATATCTCATTTGATTTTTGTAATCACCTCTCAATAGACACTATTGTTGTCCCTCATTTCACAGGAGAGGAAACTGAGGCCTGGCAAGATGAAGTAACTTCCCCTAAGTCTCCAAGTGGCCAAGTGGCTGAGCCAGGGTTCCAGCCCAGGTCTGAGCAGCCCCTATTGTACAGAAGCTTTCTGAACAACCCTGATTGCTGACCCGCAGCTCCAGGACAATCTGCCCTTTATCAGCTCTCCACTATTGATTTATTTCTTTGTAGCCCATTGAGGCCTTTTCTCATTTGAATTTTCTACTCCCAGCCCCATTCACCACACCTAGTCCCTGAGCTTCTGGAAGGTGAATCCACTGTCTTACTTTTATTGCTTTTTGCAGTCCCTCCCTGAAAGCATTGACAGAGTATATTCACCAAGCATATTCACCAGTCCCTTGGCCTGGTCACAGCACAGTCAAAGAGGGGCAGTTCTTGCGGGGGGATACACCTTCACTAAGGCACTGTGGTCTATTCTTTTTCTTTATTAGCTTTTCTTCCCTTGACTGGAGGTCTGGCTTTACTGTCTACCTGGATAAATACTCTTCTTCCTTCGCTGCCTGCACAGCTCCACCCAGTGGGGTCAGTGAGCTCTAGTCACGATCACTGGCTATTACCCCAGACCTGAAGACTTTACTGAAAGCACTTAGTATTCTCTCCAAAGTTAAGTCAAGCACAGTGGTCAGGGCTACTCTTCTTCAAGGAGGGAAGTCCCAGAGGAAACTGGCTCTGGGTTCCACATATGCAGAACAGAAGAAAGCCCTGTTCCACTACTGGTTCCCATAGTAACGACAGAAACAACCAGTACTCCCCCACCAAATGGTGAGAGTGGGGCAACTACACAAGACCTCTCTGGCAGCAGCATTTACACACAACCCAAAACCAACCCCTTTAGGAAACTTCGTATTGCAGATGCCCCAGGCTAGACACATGGCTGAGTTTCAAGTACTTCCACATACAAAAGGTTCACTTCCTTCCACTGATGCCACCATGACTAAGCACAAAGCCATGAATATGTAAGAGTCAGACAGCATTTATACTGGACTCTCAAATTGAGCAGTTCATTTGAGAAACTTGCCAAGCCTCATAACCTTGTGCCTTCATTCTGGGGCACATCCCATTCTCTCCCTGTACGTCAGCCTTTCAGTTGATCGATGGTTTATATTCTGATATATTGCTCGTTTAGGGAAATGCTTCTGCTATATTTATAAGATTCTCTCAGTCAAGCTGGGCTGTTCTTACTGACATGCCATAAAAATAAAGTCACACTCCATGTCCTTCCTCATGACATCTGCCTGATGAAGATTTTGCTGCTGCAGATGAAGCCAGGCACATTGGCTGGTATTTTGGGCGCCTTCTGTATGTAAACAGACTGCGGACTAGTACTGTCTGCAGCATTTAGAAAAGGAATCCTTTACTCCAGCACTGCCCACTTATCTCAGCTTATAAAAATAAATATTTACCCACTAACATGGCAGGTTTATGAGCTGCATTTAATGCTGGAATGAAAAAGTCTATCACTGTGTGTGAGAGAAACAGAGAAAGGAGAAGAGTTAAGGTTGCCATGGGAGCCTTTGGCACTTCTGGACCTTTATGATTACGAACAATAATTACATGTCATGCTTTATGGTCATGAAGCACCTCGTGGGCTCCTGATGATTGTAAAGTGTTTGGCAATTAACTCACCCTCCCTGAGTTAGTGTTGGTGTAATTAGCCTCATGAGGAGAAAGAGCCCCAGAGAATGGGAGTCACGTAGGCAGAGCCACCCTGCTTTGGGACGGCAGTCCTTGCTTTGCACCATCTCCATCCCAAGCCGGCCATAGAGCCTGCCTTGGCTTCAGGCCCTTTGCTCCGATGCCGATGCCAGGGTTAGGTCAGGGGGAGTGCTTGCCTGCACTGTGGAGAGGTGGGTGGGACCCAAGCCCAGGCATCAAGCCCTCAGTGTTTTATTTCCTCTGGTGTGGACATGCAACCCTGCATAACAGGGACAAGAGGAGTACAGAAAGCCACCTGGGGAAGGGGAAGTTGAAGATATGCCGCCAGCTGTCATCAGCTAAACCTTCAGGAAATAACACTTCTTTCCTCTCTTCCACAAGCAGTTGCAATCTAGGGTTGGTCCTTAGTCCGCCAAGCTTTTCTATTTATTGTCCCATGACACAAACATGCTCTTAGGCACCTACAGAGAACTGAGAAGAGGATGACGACCTTAATGCAAAGTGTCATTGACTATATATGTGATATATAGATATATGTATGTTCTATGATAATATGTTATTACATGATATTTGTTTTTATTATATATTAAATATATGGTATTATATATAATGTGATATAATATAAATATATATCATATAAAATATATTATTTTCTCTCTGTCTATATAAATAGAAAATCTCTCTATATATCTATATCTAGATCTAGATAGATATAGATATAGATATAGATAGATATAGATATACTATAGATATAGATATAGATATAGATACAGATATATATACCTGGCATGGACATGTAACCCTGCATAACATATATGCAACCCTGTATATCTATATCTATATCTATCTATCTATCTATCAATAGAGAGAGAGATTGAGGTTTGTTTTTTTTTACAAGTAAATCCCTGAAATAATTGAGTCATGTGCTTTGGCTCTGTCATGTCAATCAAAAACTAGATCTCCATATTCTCCAAAGGAAAACAAAGTATAACTCTTGAAAATTTCAGCCAACACCCCCTTTGGTTTCAATTTAAACTTCCATGGACTAATTCAAACATTTTATTTTCTTGGTTGAACGCTATGCATTTTGTATGCTGACAGATTGCAGTAAAGGAACGTGCTGGATTCCTGCCATTGACAAATCCCATTTCTCATATCCCTGTCCAAACGACCCACACAGTTCTGAGAGCGTTTGGTAATGGATTACAGCATCGACTCGAGACATGAAGGTGAGAGATATATAGCGTTGGCATGGAGGACCATCTTTGCCAGTGCTCTGCTGAAAGGGAAGAGGACATGAGTGTTTTCCCTCAGTGCAGAGGTCTCATGAATACCAGCAGGAATAATACCTGATTCCATTAGTGAGGACAGCTGCACCGGCAGCTGAGCCAGAGATGGGGGGAACCGGCTAGGTAAGCCCTGTCTTTCGCTTTACTCCACGGAAGAATCAGCAGCACAAAGCCTCTAGTATATTTCGAAAGAATGTTTTGTACCATGAAAGCTAATTTGCTATGGTTAGTTCCATTACATTTGTGAGACTGTCACTCCATGTTTATTTGGGAGGCAGGTTAGAGTCCCCTTTGATGATTTTCCACTATGCACCAAAGGGACTTTCCGAAACTTCTAACAACAACAAACAAACAAACAAAAAAACCAAACCAAATGCAACCATGAATACCCCCTGGGTCCTAGGATGGAAATGCTCATGTGACAAGAAAAACAGAAACATGGAGGGCATGAGTAAAAATGGTAGTGATTCTAGGATGTGTTTGAACTTAAGCAGCCATCAACTTAAAAAAGACTGTTATAAACATATGCAGAAAGGTAACCACAAACCAAAAATTCACAAGACAGACACAAGAAGAGAAAGGAATCCAAACGCAACACTATAGAAAGTCATCAGCATACAAGAGAGCAAGAGAATAAGGAACAGAGAACTACAAAAACATCCAGAAAACAATCAATAAAATGGCAATAATTACATACCTATCAATCATTACTTTAAATGTAAATGAATTAAGTGCCCCAATCAAAAGAAGAATGGATAAAGAAGATACACACACACACACACACACACACACATATATATATATATATATATATATATATATATATATATATATATATATATATAGGAATATAACGAGGCCATAAAAAAGAATGAAATCTTATCATTTGTGATAATGGATGGACCCAGAGGGTGTTATGCTAAGTGAAATAAGTCAGACAAAGACAAATACCATATGATCTCATTTATATGTGGAATCTAAAAAACAAAATAAATGAACAAACAAAACAGAAATAAACTCACAGATACAGAGAACAAATTGATGGTAGCCAGATGGGACGGGGTTGGGGGTGTGGGTGAAAAAAGAGGAAGGGATTAGAAGTACAAATTGACAGTTACAAAATAGTCGTGGGATATAAAGTAAAGCTTAGGGAATATAGTCAATAATATGTAATAACTATGTATGGTGCCAGGTGGGTACTAGACTAGTCAGGGGGATCATTTCATAAATTATATAAATGTCTAACCACTATGCTGTGCACCTGAAACTAATATAATATTGAATGTCAGCTGTAATTGAAAAAATTTGTTCTAATTTCAAAAAAGGAAAAAGAAATGTTCATGTGCCATGAAAAGAAGACTCTTGAGTCATTTGCAAGTCACCTGACAGGGAGTTAGAGGGGCGGGGACGGAGCTGGAGGGCCACGAAGAAACCAAGCGCGGGATGAGGCCCGGAGGTGGGGGTGGGGGCTCACTTTCTACTTGACGTGCATACTTCTGTGCTGTTTGGACGCTTACAAGTTTCAATTCATTGGTGACAAGAACAAATGTTGGTTATTTATGATCCCCCTGCTTTTGAGCAGCTCAGGGGATACACTGTTTGCTGAGCTCCTGATAAGACAAGAAGATACAGGCCGAAAGAACAGGCCCTACGCCAAATCTCCAGATCTGATAGGAAGAAATAGAGCGGTTCTCTGGAAAGTTTTTGGAGTGGAAGACAGGAGTTAGAGGAGAATTAAAGGCTTCGTGGGGAAGGACTGGAGAGAGGAAGATCCTGTGGCTGAACCCTGAGAAGTGAGTCTTGGGAAGAGCAAGGCCCTAATGGAGGCTTTCCTCCTGTGCTCCCGCCCTCTTCTCTGTCTTTCTGTGTCTCTCCCACCCACCCCCGCCTCTCTCTCTCTCTCTCTCTCTCTCTCTCTCTCTCTCTCTCTGCTATGGTCTCTGATCCACCATAAATCATTAGTGAAGTCTAATTTCTCGCTAATGCCTTATGAGTGAGTTTTGTTTTTAAGAGAAACAAGAAAATGCTAAATCCAGCTTTGGCAGGGTGGCATGAGGCAAAACAAGGGAACAGCCGCATACATACTCATCAAATTCCTCCAGTCCTAAAAGATGGTTGGTGGAATTGATGGGGGTGGGAAAAGAAGACAAAAGTTGGAACCTTGACCCCACATTCTTTTACACCCACTTAGCAGCTCTGACCTCTGTCCTTCACATTTTACAGCACACCCCCCCCCCACCTACCCTACCTATCCCAAGGGAAGCCCACCCACGTGATCCTTCTCAGGGGCAGGGCCCAGGATTGGGGGAAAACACCAGATCCACCAAGCGAGCCCAGGCTACCTTGGATCCAGGGGAAGGCAGCCCAACTAGCATGCTCTCCCATGCTTCAGAGAGAGGCAGCGGGGCCTTTCTGATTCTGCACAAACTCCTTAGGCCCAGGCTCGGGTGGGAGTGAGAAGTAGGAGAGCTGGTCCAGGTGCGAGCCTTCTGGGAACCAGGAACAGAGGACAAAACACTCTGAAACTCCTTCTCAGGGTGTGCAGAGGCAGGCGTTCACAAGGAGGCGGCACCTCCTGCATATTCTTAACACGTCTTTCCGAGACCCGAGACCTTGCACATCCACTCATGGTGCTGATCGAAAGAGCATTTTAGAGAGATTAGAAAAGAGAAGCCAAGTATTCACACATGCAGTCTTCCTAATTAGCACTACAGGCCCAGAGTGAGCGAGAAAGCACATCGGATTGTTTTGAAGCAGCTGTTCTCCCCACAGCAGTCTCTTCTTAGGGAAGGGGCAGGCTAATGCTCTCTGATTCTGTGAATTCAGAGAGAGACCTCTGACTGCTTCAAATGGAGGGCAGGCTGACCTCTAAGGCAAAGTAGCCATTCCCCACACCAGCCACGTGGGCAGCTATTATAGAATCACTGAACGTGGAATTCACCCAGGCCATGCGTAATACAAAGCTTATAAGGATTGTTTACTGTGCCAAGCCCTGTGCTAAATTCATTCCCTACATCCTCTTGTTTCATCCTCCCAAACAACTCGATGTGGTATTAGCATCCCCCAACCAATGAGAAAATGTGAATGCCCAAGGTCGCCTAGTGAGGAGGTGATAGAGACAAAGTTTGAAGATAGGTTTGTATGAAAAAGCCCATCCATCATGCGCTCCACCAGTGCTATACCCCCGCCTCATAGCTTTCCCTTCTTTGGGATGTTGGGCTATTTCCAGTGCCTGGCATATCTGGGATTGGATTCAAGCTTGATAACTATGAAAATGACATTTTTTATTGGCCCTCCCTCATGAAGCCATCTCTAACCCCAGGTCCCTCCTCTGTGCTCACAGCACACCCCTGACTGACCCTAGCATGCGCTTGCTTGCAATTATTTATTCGATCCGCCTTTCCTGTAACTCTGCGAGCAACTTGGGGAAAGGGGGTGGGAGGAGAGCACACAGCATAATGTCTGATACATAGTAGATGTTTATAGAATGAGTGAAGGACGTAAAATATTTCCTGAATAAATTATACAACAAAATAACAATGGAGTAGCTTTGTGCAATGGTGAGAAGCACTAGATGTGGAATCAGAAATCCTGCCCCCAAGTCTAGCTCCCTCACTTAAAAGTCGTGTGTCTTGGGACAAATCACTTAGCCTTTCTGGGTTTCTGTTGCCTTGTCTACAGATCCAAGCAGTTAGACTTGAGCTCCTCAAGGTTATATCCAATGCTGACATTTTATGAGTTAAGCTGAGCAGAGTCCATACATAAAGTGACCTGCTCTGAGGTAAGATGCTTCAAGCTCAGCATGAAGAAATGCCCTTCCCCAGACCCAGAGTTCAAGGACTTATTTCTTGGGCTGGGCAGCCCACAGCTCTGCTTTCTACCCTCCCACCTCCCACCCCCATCACTTTGCTACTTCTCTGCTCAGGCACCAACATGTCTGCCACATACCTTTGTCTTGATCCTCAGGTCGGACTCTTTCTAATTCACCTTCCTCTCTAACTACTCGTTCATCTCTTCCTATAGGCCTGGTCCTTAAGGTAACATCCCTCCCATGTGTCCCATCCTTGTGGGCAGGACCCCCTGTGAGGCTTCAACATGTCTAATTAGAATCTCAGCCTCCATTTTAAAATGAGTCCCTAGACTGGTAGCCTATCAGGAAACATTCATGAAGTGTTCGTTTTTAATTTGCCATTGCGAGGCGTTATTAACATATTTGAGCAAACAGATTGGAGAACATGCTGCAGTATAGATATTACTAATTAACACCTTCCAACATATACACTATTAATTGGGCACTTCCTATTCTTGAATCCGCTCCCTCCGTCAAGTGGCCTTGATAAGAGAGTGTGAGAGCGGTATGTGAATGAGATTGCGGGGCCTCTCAGTCACTACCCAGCATACAGGCAGGCAGCGAGAAGGGCAGGTACTGAGTGTTTCAGACACAAAGGTGCCCTTTCCACTTCCATCGCATGGGAACCTCTCTAGGCCAGAAGCATTTTGCAGCGAAATGAAGACAGAGACATAGCAATTGAGTCAGCAATAATATGAGAATTCTGGTTTCTAAACCTGATATACTTGGGAGGGAATTATTTAAATTTGCCTTTTGAAAACTCACCCTGAGACTTATTTTTGCAAAGGGCTTTGTATTACAGAAATAAGAAGTAACCATAGGAAATGAGGATGCATAACCTGGAGAAAAGCGGGCCTACGCAGGGGATGCCAGCCCCTCACGTATGTGAGAAGTGGCATGAGGACAAGGAGTCTGTCTGTGGCCCTGTGGAGGGCAGAGCGGTACGAGGGTAGAAGATTTCGGCTCTATGTGTCAGAGCACTAATGATTCGAGCTCTGGGATAGTGAGCTTCCTGTCCTGCTATGTGTTTAAGTTGAGTCTGAATGGCCACATGGCAGGATTGTCATAAATGGGCTTCAGTCACATGGATGGGCTCAGATCGGGTGAACGTGACCCTGGCCTCTGAGCAGATTTGCTCAGCCTCATAACTGTGAGAGGGCAGACAGGCAGTTGGGGCATGGAAGTCTGTCTTATGCCTGGAAGTCTTTGTTTGTTTTTAAACTTCCACATCTTTACTGTTTGTGGCAGATATTTTGATTCCCAACCCCCCTTTCCCTTGCTGTCTTCTCTTATATAGGTTGCAAGAGTTGCATCCTTGCTTCTCCAGCCTCCCCTACAGCTGGAGGTGACCATATGGCCCAGATCTGGCCGTGAACATCAATGGAAGTCTTGGGGGAGGGAGGAAGCTCATGAGGTCTATGGGACTAGGTCCCATCAGGAATCAGAGGGCATACTCATAGTAAGCTAACTCGAGGAGGATTTAACAAAGGAACTATTTACAAAGGTGTGAGCAGGAGTAGGAGACTACAAGAGTAGTGCAGTACTCAAGGCTAGTAACAGCAGAGCTGATCTCATCCCCAGACCAAAGGCTGAGGAGAAGTGGCACTGACCAGACCCAGAAGAGGAGAGCTGTGTGCAAAGGTCTGCCTGGAGAAGAGCTGTGGCCTTTGGTGGGAAGCTTAGCCAGCCCCAGGCAACTCCATGGCCCAGACAGAAAGGAAGATGGCCTGACGGAACCCTCTCCCTGGTCTGGTGGGCTCGCTAATTGTTGGGCAGCTCCATTGGGGACTGGAAGGCAGAGGACTGGCCCTTCCAATGGGAGAATCCAGCTATGCATAGCCCTCTGCCTAATCATTCATGTCTTTTATTCACAGAGTGCACTTGTGTCCTTGATACCTTTCTACCAACCACTGTGCAATGACACAGAGTGTTGGAAACAATCCTAGCCTCAAATGACTTAAAATCTGAGGAGATACACGAGCATGATGCAGGGAAGAATTAGAGGCCATTTGAATATTAAACGTCATGGGAACAGCATAAGTGCTATAGAAATTCAAGGTACATATTGGTCAGCAGGGGCAGGCAAAGCAGAGTCAAAATCCCAGCCCCTCTGCATATTAACCGAGTGTCCTTGGACGTGACTTAATCTCTCTGAGCCTCACTTTTTAAAAATCTGTATAAATCGACTAAGAATATTCACCCTTCTGGACTGTTTTGAAGATTACAGATAATATCTATAAATTACTATAGAGTGATAATATTCTTTTAGTACTTCTTATACACCAGGTACTGTTAACATAGATTAACCCTATGCGGTAAGTTCTATTATCATTCTCAATACATAAAGCAGGAAACTGAGTCACTAAGATGCAAGCCATGTGTTCAAGGATAGCAGCTAGCAGGTGACAGAGCCAGAATCTGTACGCAGCAGACTGGCGAGAAGCAGAGTTAACCACCACACCACGCTGGCTGATATAGTAGGTGCTTAATAACCTGTCATTGTTTCTACTAGGGCCACCACCTCCATCACAGCCACCATGACCACTAGGGGAGCGCTAGACTATTTGGCAAAGTTTCCATCAAGGGTGGCACCTGGGCCTAAAGGTCAGAGTAAGTTTTGTTCAGTAAGTAGGAGGAAGAATAGAGGACATCGCTGGTGAAAGAACAGCAGGAACAGAGGCGGGAGCTGCCAGGACCCCGACAAGAACAGAGCAGACCAGCCCGGCTGAAGCGTGGCATGGGCTGCGGAGCAATAAAATATGAGCCAGATCGGTGGGGCTGAGGCCAGACCTTGGACACTCCTGAAAGGCACACAGAAGAGTCTGAACTCAGTGACGACCACAGGAGGCCAAGCCAGTGCTCAGGCAACGTGACATGTTGGACTAGAAGCCATGTTTTAGAACATCAACTAAACAGCAGAGAGACCAGCGTCGGCAGGAAGGCCAGCGAGGACACTGTTAGTAATCATGTCTACAGTGATGAGACCATGAAATTGGAGAAGGGCAGATGTGAGTGTCATTGTAAGGGTTCGAACTTGGTGGAGGAGACAGAAGAGTGAACGAAAGGGCATAAGGAAAGAAACACCATTAGACACCCTCCAGTTTTACCAAGTAGAACCCTTAAAAGAGCGCTTGTCGTGTTCCTCAACTGGCCCTTCCTCGGGTGGTCTCACTCAGGCTTGACGCGGTGCAGCTAGCATTTATAAACACATAGGAAACGCTAGCCCTGCACATGATGGGCACCGGGGGAACTGGAGAACAAGCACTGGAGGGGGGATTCTCTCAGCAGACGGGAAGAACGGCGCTGTGCCCATGACTGAAGCCCTTCTGAGAGATGGGCTGCTTATCTGCAGTGACAGGAAACGCTTGCTCCCTAAAAAACTTTTGTTAACAATCCTTTTGTTTAGAAAGGATAGCTTTCTAAACAAAAGATAGCTTGCTGTTTTGATATGACCCACACGCCCACACGTTTTTTTAAAGGAAGGATGAGGAGAGGGCTTGTCCATCCGCATCCAAATAAGGCAAAAGATGACAGAGAGTAGCCGCTCTTAATTTTCATCCTTGGTGAGAAAAGAAATGGGTCAGAGCATTCCCTACCCTGAGAACGCGATTGCAGGGTCAACTGTTGCAAACTCAGAGCTCATCTGCATACCATTTGTTGCAAACCCCTCCTCAGTCTGTCCCTGTCCCCAAGTGAGAAACCATTTGGGGGGTTTTGAGACAGTTTGGAAGGTTGAATGATTCTACCTTTTAGACAGAGGACTGAAGCAATATGGAAAAAAGCTGGCACCAAGTACAAGGGAATAAAGGGCAAGTGAAACCCTTTGTTCAGACTCAGCTTCTTGGTGTCTCCAACTCTCATTTCTCTGCGGTCATATACTCCTCGGGCAGGATTCCCCTCCTGGGGATGGGAGAGGCTGGGGAAGCTCCCCCCAGTCTGGCAGCAGACTCTGGCAGCAGAGGACAAGGGTATCTCAGCCAGTGGGGAGGCCCTGCCCTGTCCAGCAGAAACCCCAAGCCAGTGGCCTGCTTCCTTCAAAACAGCCAGGCCCAGCTCCCAGGCAGGGAGAAATTAGATTAGTCTAACAAGATTTGGGCTGTCAGAAAGCAAGTTTTATTTTTACCCTCGAGCCTGTGATCTCCTAAGTGTCTGCAAACTGGGGGATTATTTTTACCCAGACGTAGAAGTCAAGTTATTCCGCTTTGTCGTCCTACCTGTATTTCCCACATGGTGTCGGCTCTGGTGGTTGAACCTGACTGATCTCTGGAGAGCCTGAACTGAGCTGGAATCTTGCCTGTGCCACTTTCAAGCTACATTAATCTGGGCGAGGTCCCCCTTCTCCCCCCCCACCCCAGTCTCAATCTCCTTATCTGTAAAACACACAGGGTTAGACTAGATGGTCTTCATGGTGTGAAAGAATAAAAGGATGAAGGTTTCAAAAAACTGTATCTATTTGAATGCAATGTGTTTTGTCTTTTCTCCTCATTTATAAAAAGGGTGACATCCTATTTCTGCAGATCTGAGAACATTTGCCACATTTTGGAATTTTATTATCTTTACCAACTGGAAGGCATGAACAATGGAGGAAAAAATAAATAAATAGAAGAGCACAAGAAATGAAATGGTCTAGTTTGCAGAGACTGAAAGATCCAGCTTTTAGCTTCCAAGGCCCCCAAACACACCCCACCCGCCACCTGGCTCTCTGGTTTACACCTGGCTGGTGCGCCTCTCAGCCTCTGGGAAGCATCATCAGAAACCCCTTTGCCCAGTTCAAGCTCTGCCTCCCCAGTGACTTGACACCTTCAGGGTTAAGAGCAAAGAATCAAGCTGCAGAGGACGTGAGGCGGTCTTGCTGGGCCATCTGAGTGAAATGGTGGTAGGACAAGAATTCTGCCCTCCTGACCAGCACACGTGAAACAACAGCAAGACAAAGGGACTTGCAGTAAGTGCTGACTTTGTGGGACAATCGCCAGCCCTTTAGCGGTTTGAGGGAGGGCGGTCAGGAGAGCTGGAATAGATGGAACACGGGGAATACCAACCATCAGCAATGCTCCAGAGCCAAGAAAGAAAGAGTACGTTACTTCTAGCAACCAAACTTGAGGCCCCATAGTTCAGTTACGCCTTTCCTTGCCTCACTGAGACCTACTATGCCCTGGAAAGTAGGATAATGAGATGAATAAAGCAGGACTCCTCCTAGCAGAAAAGCTTGCAATTAACTATATGACTAAAGTTCAAGTGCTTTTCTTGAGGGAAAGTACATGAGCCCCTCACTTAGCACCTAATTATTCTTTTAAAAAATTAACTTTATTGAGATAATTTACATATCATAAAATTCACCCATTAGTAAGTTTACAGGAATTTGTAGCCATCACCATACTCCATGTTTAGAACATTTTCCTCATCTCAACAAAATCACTCATGCACACTTGCAGTTAATCCCTGTTTCCAACCCCAGCCAACCATTTGTCCACCTTCTATCCCCATACTGGACATTTCATATACATGGAATCATATCATGTGTAGTCTTTTGAGTCTGGCTTTTACTTAGCATAATGATTGTGAGGTTCATCCATGTCATAGCATGTATCAGTACTTTATTCCTCTTTATGGCTGAATAATATTCCACTGTACAGATAGACCACATTTATTTATCTATCCATTCATCAATTGATGGATATTTGGATCATTTCCACTTTTTGGCTGTTATGCATAATGTTACTTTGAACATTTCTGTGTAAGTCTTTGTGTGGACATATGTCTTCATTTCTCTTGGGTAGAAACATAGGAGTAGAATTGCTGGGCTGTATGGTAAACTTACGTTTAAATTTTTTAAAAAGTTCAAACTGTTTTCCAAAGTGGCTATACCGTTTTACATGTTCAGCAATGTAGGAGGGTTCCCATTTCTCCACATCTTCACCAGCATTTGTTATAACGTCTTTTTGATTATAGCCATTCTAGTGGGTATGAAATGGTATCTCATTATGGTTTTAATTTACATTTTCCTAAAGACTAACGATGTTAAACATTTTTTCTAGTCCTTAGTGATCATTCATATCTCTTCTTTATGGTAATGTCTATCTAGGCCTATTGCCCACTTTTTTCTTTTTTT
>NW_017732334.1:834873-842418 GCF_001890085.2 Hipposideros armiger | reverse complement strand
AGTATTATATCAGCATCAATTTCTTAGTTTTAAATAATGTGCCATGATTATGTAAGATGGTAGCACACACAGAAACTAGGTAAGGGTATACATTTCTATGTGTGGGCCAACACAAATCCTGAGCTCACGGCCAAGCATTCATGTGTGAAGCACACCCCAAGAAGCAAAGGCTTTGAGAACTAAACCATATAAATCAATGCTCAAGTCCCAGGCTACCCATGAGTAGCATAAGCAAGGGATAGTCCTCAAAAGCATACCAAAGTCTTTTAAAACTGTATGGGCCCTAGAAGCACCACTTTTAGTAGGTGAGACAGCACTTGTAGTCTAAATCTCTAATTGGCATGATTGTCTGCTAACACAAAAATTTCCACATTCTCCAGAGGATTTTAACAGAACCCAGAGTTTCACAAGTTAATATACAAATTGGCCTTGATATCATCCAAAATTACCCAACATACCAAGAACCAGGAAAACATGGCCAATTCTCACAGGGAAGAGACAATCAACAGGTGCCAACACCAAGATGACCCAGATGTTGGAATTATCAGGTAAGGACCCTAAAGTATCTATTATAATCGTTCTCCATAAACTAAAAGTGAACACTCTTGAAAAGAACGAGAAGGTCTCAATAGAGAAAGAGAAACCATAACAAAAGAACCAAGTAGAATTGTAGAATGAGAAAGAAATTATCCAAAATAAAAAATTCACTAGAGACTCAAATAGTTGGAGTCCGTCTTCAAAAAAGAAGAATGAAAGAAAAAAAAAGTCCATTAGCTTGAGGACAGATAAATAGAAATTATCTGATCTAAAGAACAGACAGAAATTAGGTTGTAAAAAAATGAACAGAGCCTCAGGACTGGTGGACAATATAAAAAGATCTAATGTACATGTGATTGGTGTCCCTGAGGAGCAGAGAAAAATATTGGTATAGAAAAAATGTTTTTGAAAAAATAATTACAGAAAATTTCCCAAATTCAGTGAAAGACAAATTTACAGATTCAAGAAGCTCAGGAAACATCAAACAGGATAAATCCAAATAAAACCCATCACAATCAAACTGAAAACAAAAAGGCAATAAAGAAATCTTGAAAGCAGCCAGAGAAAATGACACATTTCAAGTAGGAAAATAACAATTTGATTGACTGCAGATTTCTCTCAGCAACCATGGAGGCCAGAAAGAAAAGAACTGTCATCTTAGATTGTTGTCAACTCAATCAAAGAAAGGATTGTCAACTAAGTTCTGTATTCCATGAAAATATCCCTCAGGAATGGAGGTGAAATAAAGACATTCTCAGATGAAGTAAAACAAAGAGATTTCATTGCCAACAGACCTGCTCTAAAATAAATGTTAAAGGAAGTTCCTCAGATACAAGGGAAATAAGCCCACACATAAAATTAGAACTTCAGAAGAGCAACAAAAATGAGAAACATCTGAGTAAATATAACAAACTATTTTTCTCCTCTTAAATTAAAAAAATATTTATGACTATTGAAAGCCAAAATTATAACATTGTTGGGGTGTAGGGGGCTCTTAATGTATGTAGATGTAATTTATATGACATATGTGTGTGTGTGTGTGTGTGTGTGTGTGTNGGGCAGTGTCACTGGCCCTCATATGTGGGATCCGAACCGGGGCCCTCTGGCGTCCCAAGCCAGTTCTTAACCAACGTGCCACTCGGCCGGCCCTATTGCCCACTTTTTTAAATTGGGTTGCTCATCTTATCGAGTTATAGGAATTCTTTGTAGAGTCTCAATACAAGGCCTTTATCAGATGCAATTTGCAAATATTTCTCCCAGTCTGTGTCTTATCTTTTTGTTTTCTTTTATTTTTTACTATTTTAAAAATGTTTTCATTTTCTTAATGGGTATCTTTTGAAGCACAAAAGTTTTTAATTCTAATGAAGTCCAATTTATAAATATTTTTCTTTTATGGGTATATTAATCCATTTGGGCTACGATAACAAAATTCCAGATTAGCAGCTTATAAACAACAGAAAGGAGGCCGGAAAGTCCAACATCAAGGTGCCAGCATGGTTCTCGTAAGGGTCCTCTTTCTTGTTTATACCTGGCACCTTTTCAGTGTGTCCTGGGAGGGGAGAGGGAGCTCTGTGGGAAGAGTACTAATCCCATTCATCAGGGCTTCACTCTCAAAACCTAATCAGCTCTCCAAACCCCCACCTACTAATACTATCACCTTTGGGGGCTTAGGATATCAACATACAAATTTGGGGAGGGACACGAACATTCAGATCATAACAATGAATTACACTGTTGGTGTCATAGCCAAGAAATCCAAGCCTAACTCAAAGTCTCAAAGATTTTCTCCTGTGGTGTCTTCTCAAATTTTTATAGTTTTAGCACTTACATTTAGGTCTATGATCCATTTTGAGTTAATTTTTGTATGCTGTGAGAAGCAGTGGTCTAAGTTCTTCTTTTTGCATATGGATATCCAATTATCCTAACACCATTTGTTGATAAGGCTCTTCATTGAATTGCATTGAACTTCTGTCAAAAACAATTGACTATAAAGTCTTATTTCTGGACACTATTTTGTTCCAGTGATCTATATGCCTATCCTTATGCCAGCACAATGCTGTCTTGATAATTTAGCCTTTAGTACATTTTGGAATTGGGAAATTTCCAAAAGTTGGAGGTCCTCCAACTTTGTTCTTTTGATCGTTTGGCAAAATTGTTTTGTTTGTTCAAGGTTTTTGCTTTTCCATACCAATTTTAGGAATCGCCTATAGCTTTCTGTAAAAAAAGAGAGAGCTTGAGCTTTTATGGAAATTCCAGATCAATTTGGGAAGACCTGCCATCTTAACATGATTGAGCCTTCCAATCCATGAACGTGAACTGCTTCTCCACTTGTTTTGATCTTCTTTTATTTCCCTCAGTGTGTTTGCAGTTTTTAGTATACAATCTTGTACTCCTTTTGTTAAATTTATTCCTAATTCTTTCTAATGATGTTGTGAATGGAATTGTCTTTATTTTTTTATTTTTCATTGATCATATATAGAAATGTTAATATAATTGATTTTATATCCTGTGATCTTGCTGAACTTGCTCATTAATTCTAATTGTGTGTGTGTGTGTGTGTGTGTGTTTGTATGTATTCCTTAGTTTATCTAGTCATTCTTACTTTAA
Source organism: Hipposideros armiger (assembly GCF_001890085.2). NCBI lineage: Eukaryota > Metazoa > Chordata > Mammalia > Chiroptera > Hipposideridae > Hipposideros > Hipposideros armiger. The sequence continues at coordinate 839,274 of NW_017732334.1, read as the reverse complement.
ACACAATCATAACAAGTTTAACATGACAGTTTTCTAGCTCACACCAGACAAGGAGTTACAGATTAGGGGAATAAGAGGTCGAAGAAACAGGCACACTGGTATCCCTAACAGATGACAGAGGGTCTAACAATAAAGAAGACAGAGAGAAAAAAGTAGGGGGAAAAAAGGCACAAGAACTCCAGAGTCCAGGAGTCTAGGACCATTCAGTGTAGGACTGAGCAGCATCACTCATCTCAAAAGACCAGGTATTAGCAGCCTGTGATAATTAGCCTCTCATAAAAGAAAAAAAAAATTAAGTTCAGTAACTGCTATTCAAGAAAAATAAAGACATACGTGCATCTGTCTACCTAAAAGGTAATATTTTTAAAGTTTGACATTTGCTAGAATACGTTTTTCTCTTTTAGAAGGTTCACTCACAGATGCTCTCTTCTGGATCTCTGTCTTCTCTTTCCCCTGAATCCAGTTGCCACCAGAGCCATCAGGCATTTTCCCAGTGGTTCCTAGGGTCCCCTGTATTTTGGAACCTTTTCATGTTAATTTGCCTCAGAAAATCATTGCTGGCATGGAGGAGCTGGCTAAGCTTGGGCAGAGGTCTGATGCTGTCTGTCTATGTTCTCTGGACAATAGGCTGTGAGCCAGGCCCAGGGAGAAATGTATGCAAAGGAAATTAATACTGTGGAAGGCCCTCCTAACGGAGGGGAGAAGGAATCCAGGCTGGGGCCATTAAAGTGAGTTAAGTGCTCAAACACACCATACTGCCCCGGCCCTTGGGGCAGGCTCTCTCTTTCTGCTGGCTTCCCATCAGCTGGGATGGAACAGACCGGCAGGGCCCAAGGGACAGAAAGACCCAGGGTGTGCAAGAAGCAAATGCAAGCTGGCCCTTTGCGGAGCTCCTAAGAGACTGCCCAGGAAACAACCCCTGGGGTGGGGATGGAGAGGAGGGCCAGCTGTTCCAGGAGATCCAGGGGTGCTTCAGCTGTGTGCCTTAGAGGGATGGGTGGTAGTGAAAGGAACCCCTCCTGTTTCCATCGGTGACATTCAGGGTATGAATAGGGTACTGCTCTCTGTCACTCTGGATTGTAGTCCTCTGAGGAGGGCAGAAAAATGAGAGGGGAGAGAGGGAGAGGGAGAGGGAGACAGAGGGGGAGGGAGGGAAGGAGGGAAGGACGGAGGGAAGGAGGGAGGGAGGGAGAGAGACATGAGTAACAAGGACACCATGTCATCGCTTATCTTCCAGGCAATACCCTCAGCTCCTGCTGGTCCAGAGGTCCTGGGAAGATGCTCAGGCCTCCTCTCACCTCCTAGAAAAGCCTGACCTCTGTGTCCCCAGGCCCATTCATACTCGAAATTCCCCCTCTGCTTCCCCAGAAAATTCGCTCTCCCTCAGATGCACGGCCTCTCACAGACGTCCTATAGCAAACAGCCAGAGCAAATACCAGAAAGCAGTTCTCAGCAACCCATGTGAATCTGAGCTGCCCACCCGCAAGGAGCCATCCGCCTGCCTGGTCCCCTGTCAGCTGCTGAGCCAGGTTTAGGCAGATCAAACAATAGCTGACTCTGGGCTGCAGGCTCTGGCACCCAACCCAGGGGCTTGGGCGCTGCATGCTGCTTTGCCTCTTAGCAGGCAGGAGAAAGTCCAGCAGAAGGGGAAAGCCAGTGTCTGGGGCGGTAGGGGCGGGAGTGGGGGCACTTTCTCCCAGCTGTCAGCTGGGCCCTGGCAGTCCTAGCTGCACCCTTCCCCAGCAAGCCAAGCCCCCTTTGCAACCATCCCAGGGTGCTGGCTGAGCATTTGCTTGCCCACCTGCCCTCCTAATATCAAACGAGGGTCAGGAGAGGGTGGGAGGGGGTGCTGGTGTCCAGCAAAGGAGCCAAGGACATCCCAACCAAAAACAGAGATAGTCTAGATTCCCACCAGAAGGCCTTAGAGAAAACCAGAATTTAAAAACATTTAGGCCTGCAAATAAGAAACCAAGCTGACAGGTAGACAGACAGGCTTCTTGAGTTGTGAAACTATGACCACCATCCCTGGGTTTGGGGAGCATAGAAGGAGTAAACTGGTGAAAGCACAAAATATTTGTTCTCATATGTTTGAGAGTGACTGATTAATTGGGGACAGGAGGCAGTGGGACCAGGCCTGCTGGGGGCAGAGCAGATGAAGCCTTGGGCATCTGTGGGAGAGCTAAATATGGGAAGTTCAAACAGAAGCACAGCTTGTCCCTTGCCAGTCAGCCAATCTGAGTCCTTCAAAGAGCAGCTGTTTCCACAAAAATGTAGGAACCTTTCCTGCTTCCAGCATTGTAAAGGACCAAGTTGTTCTACATGATTGGGAAAGCCCTCAAATAGTAAAACTTTTTTATATTAATCACTTGAAATATTATCCTTCAGATCAATACCTGGGGTTCTTACCATTAAATAAAAATATAGTCATGAAGCCCGCGGTCCCCACAACTCATTTATGCACCCAGTGAACTTGCACCAAGTTTCTATAATGTGCTGGCACCAGAGTAGGTATAAAAATGCCTCAAGCATTTTAATGAACTCTGCTCTCTAAGAGCTTAGGCAGTGGTAGAGAATATAAGCTGTGAACTTAAACAACCATAAAATAAGATAGATGGTCATGCCTAGCAGGAGATTTCTTATAGGAGAGATCTAAACGAAATGCTACGAGCATACAGGAATTAGTGCACAGACATGTATTTCATAGCTCTGTCCTCTGAGAAGGCCTAGAAGCAGTGTCACCCCAATAGCCACAAACATGCCCAGTGTCCAGGTCTTGGTTTCTAAATACCTTAATCCAATAAAAGGACCCAAGTTTATTTGGGGAAATGGTTGATTTTAGGGGGTGGACAAAAAGGATGAGGGCATGTCAGAAGGACACAGGAGCTAACTTGCAACTTCAGCCACAAAATAAATAATGATAACATTGGATTATAACTGAAGAAGAAAATAAATAGCCATGAGCCCATTCTGATATACAATAAATGATTAAACAAATAAATAAGGAAATAAAGAAATGGGAGAGAAAGGACAACTCTTTCTTACAGAAGAATTCCAATGAATAAATGTCAAGAGAATGAGCAAAAATGGAATGTAACCATCAGCACACCTCAGTGATCATGCTGCAGGGAGGATCCACTGATAATTGCTAAACTTAGTGGGTGAACTTTTCAGGAGAAACATAGCCTCAAAGTATTTCTTCCAAAATGTACTAATTATTGTGGTGTTTTTAACATATAATCACAAATTCCTTGATACCCTGCCCCCCAGGAAGCGAGGCTTAATTCCCCACCCCTTCATGTGAGCTGGAAACAGAGATTCACATCTAACAAATTATTTGTAGAAGGAAAAATACAGTAACATTACATGGAGAAATCTGGCAAATATCACCTTAAAAAAAGTGGTCAAGGTGAATATCACAGTGATAAATCATGTTGCTATCACATGCATACTAATATCATGGGATGAGAAGAGTATTCCTCCTCTGTGATATTTCTACAGAAATCCATAACCTCAGCCTATTAATGAGAACACACCGGACTGACATTGAGGGACATTCTGTAAAATATCTGACCACTACTCTTTAAAAGAGTCAATGCCATGAAAGTCAAAGAAAGACTGAGAAACCATCATGGTTTGAGGGAGGCTCGGAAGACATAATGAGTAAATGTAATGCAGTGCCCTGAATTAGAGCCTAGAACAGAAAAAAAACAACAACAACAAAAAACCATTAATGGAAAAACTGAGGAAATTTGAATAAAGCTTCTAGTTTAGTTTAATAGTATTATATCAGCATCAATTTCTTAGTTTTAAATAATGTGCCATGATTATGTAAGATGGTAGCACACACAGAAACTAGGTAAGGGTATACATTTCTATGTGTGGGCCAACACAAATCCTGAGCTCACGGCCAAGCATTCATGTGTGAAGCATACCCCAAGAAGCAAAGGCTTTGAGAACTAAACCATATAAATCAATGCTCAAGTCCCAGGCTACCCATGAGTAGCATAAGCAAGGGATAGTCCTCAAAAGCATACCAAAGTCTTTTAAAACTGTATGGGCCCTAGAAGCACCACTTTTAGTAGGTGAGACAGCACTTGTAGTCTAAATCTCTAATTGGCATGATTGTCTGCTAACACAAAAATTTCCACATTCTCCAGAGGATTTTAACAGAACCCAGAGTTTCACAAGTTAATATACAAATTGGCCTTGATATCATCCAAAATTACCCAACATACCAAGAACCAGGAAAACATGGCCAATTCTCACAGGGAAGAGACAATCAACAGGTGCCAACACCAAGATGACCCAGATGTTGGAATTATCAGGTAAGGACCCTAAAGTATCTATTATAATCGTTCTCCATAAACTAAAAGTGAACACTCTTGAAAAGAACGAGAAGGT